>NW_027515126.1:50447-93328 GCF_048772815.1 Callospermophilus lateralis
GAGGAAACAAACCATAGAGATAGAACTTAGAACTACTTCATTTTGTCAAGTTTCAAAGTGCTAGCACAAACCGTGTTTGATTTAGAATTCCAAAAACAGCTATCTATGTAGGAGAAACAGAGTGAAACCTAAAAATTCAAACTGTTACTGGAAACGAATGCTTCAAAATAGAAGAATAAAAATTGGGCAGCCAAGTGGGATTAGTGAACTGATCATTACCTCCACGTATCATCAAGATTTGGTGAAAAAATGTTTGCTGAGATTTCAGCAAACTAGTAGTTTTTTGGAAGCTTGGCAACCCCTTTCAAACGAAAGTGTTTTTCGCCAGTCTCTGCATGGGGTACTTCAAGAGGAAACAAACCATAGAGATAGAACTTAGAACTACTTCATTTTGTCTAGTTTCAAGGAGCTAGCACAAACCGTGTTTGATTTAGAGTTTCAAACACATCTATCTATATAGCAGAAAACAGAGTGAAACCTAAAAATTCAAAGTGATACTGGAAACGAACGCTTGAACATAGAAGAGTGAAAGTTGGGCAGCCAAGTGGGATTAGTGAACTGATCATTACCACCAAGTATCATCAAGATTTGGTGAAAAAATGTTTGCTGAGATTTCAGAAAACTAGTAGTTTTTTGGAAGCTTGGCAACCCCTTTCAAACGAAAGTGTTTTTCGCCAGTCTCTGCATGGGGTACTTCAAGAGGAAACAAACCATAGAGATAGAACTTAGAACTGCTTCATTTTGTCAAGTTTCAAAGTGCTAGCACAAACCGTGTTTGATTAGAATTCCAAACACAGCTATCTATGTAGGAGAAAACAGAGTGAAACCTATAAATTCAAACTGTTACTGGAAACGAATGCTTCAACCTAGAAGAATAAAAATTGGGCAGCCAAGTGGGATTAGTGAACTGATCATTACCACCAAGTATCATCAAGATTTGGTGAAAAAATGTTTGCTGAGATTTCAGCAAACTAGTAGTTTTTTGTAAGCTTGGCAACCTCTTTCAAACGAAAGTGTTTTTCGCCAGTCTCTGCATGGGGTACTTCAAGAGGAAACAAACCCTAGAGATAGAACTTAGAACTACTTCATTTGGTCAAGTTTCAAGGAGCTAGCACATACCGTGTTTGATTTAGAATTCCAAACACAGCTATCTATGTAGGAGAAAACAGAGTGAAACCTAAAAATTCAAACTGTTACTGGAAACGAATGCTTCAACCTAGAAGAATAAAAATTGGGTAGCCAAGTGGGATTAGTGTACTGATCATTACCACCAAGTATCATCAAGATTTGGTGACAAAACGTTTGCTGAGATTTCAGCAAACTAGTAGTTTTTTTGGAAGCTTGGCAACCCCCTTTAAACGAAAGTGTTTTTCTCCAGTCTCTGCAT
The DNA here is from genome assembly GCF_048772815.1 of Callospermophilus lateralis. Classification (NCBI taxonomy): domain Eukaryota; kingdom Metazoa; phylum Chordata; class Mammalia; order Rodentia; family Sciuridae; genus Callospermophilus; species Callospermophilus lateralis. Next base: position 51,835 of record NW_027515126.1, read on the forward strand.
GGGGTACTTCAAGAGGAAACAAACCATAGAGATAGAACTTAGAACTACATCATTTGGTCAAGTTTCAAGGAGCTAGCACAAACCGTGTTTGATTTAGAGTTTCAAAAACATCTATCTATATAGCAGAAAACAGAGTGAAACCTAAAAATTCAAAGTGTTACTGGAAACGAACGCTTGAACCTAGAAGAGTGAAAGTTGGGCAGCCAAGTGGGATTAGTGAACTGATCATTACCACCAAGTATCATCAAGATTTGGTGAAAAAATACTTGCTGAGATTTCAGCAAACTAGTAGTTTTTTGGAATCTTGGCAACCCCTTTCAAACGAAAGTGTTTTTCGCCAGTCTCTGCATGGGGTACTTCAAGAGGAAACAAACCATAGAGATAGAACATAGAACTACTTCATTTTGTCAAGTTTCAAAGTGCTAGCACAAACCGTGTTTGATTTAGAATTCCAAACACAGCTATCTATGTAGGAGAAAACAGAGTGAAACCTAAAAATTCAAACTGTTACTGGAAACGAATGCTTCAACCTAGAAGAATAAAAATTGGGCAGCCAAGTGGGATTAGTGAACTGATCATTACCACCAAGTATCATCAAGATTTGGTGAAAAAATGTTTGCTGAGATTTCAGCAAACTAGTAGTTTTTTGTAAGCTTTGCAACCTCTTTCAAAAGAAAGTGTTTTTCGCCAGTCTCTGCATGGGGTACTTCAAGAGGAAAAATCCATAGAGATGGAACTTAGAACTACTTCATTTGATCAAGTTTCAAGGAGCTAGCACAAACCGTGTTTGATTTAGAATTCCAAACACAGCTATCTATGTAGGAGAAAACAGAGTGAAACCTAAAAATTCAAACTGTTACTGGAAACGAATGCTTCAACCAAGAAGAATAAAAAATTGGGCAGCCAAGTGGGATTAGTGAACTGATCATTACCACCAAGTATCATCAAGATTTGGTGAAAAAAATGTTTGCTGAGATTTCAGCAAACTAGTAGTTTTTTGGAAGCTTGGCAACCCCTTTCAAACGAAAGTGTTTTTCGCCAGTCTCTCCATGGGGTACTTCAAGAGGAAACAAACCATAGAGATAGAACTTAGAACTACTTCATTTGGTCAAGTTTCAAGGAGCTAGCACAAACCGTGTTTTATTTAGAATTCCAAACACAGCTATCTATGCAGCAGAAAACAGAGTGAAACATAAAATTCAAACTGTTACTGGAAACGAATGCTTCAACCTAGAAAAATAAAAATTTGGCAGAAAGTGAAATTAGTGAACTGATCATTACCACCAAGTATCATCAAGATTTGTTGAAAAAATGTTTGCTGAGATTTCAGCAAACTAGTAGTTTTTTGGAAGCTTGGCAACCCCTTTCCAACGAAAGTGTTTTTCGCTAGTCTCTGTATGGGGTACTTCAAGAGGAAACAAACCATAGAGATAGAACTTAGAACTACTTCATTCGGTCAAGTTTCAAGGAGCTAGCTCAAACCGAGTTTGATTTAGAATTCCAAACACAGCTATCTATGCAGGAGAAAACAGAGTGAAACATAAAATTCAAACTGTTACTGGAAACGAATGCTTTAACCTAGAAAAATAAAAATTGGGCAGCCAAGTGGGCTTAGTGAACTGATCATTACCACCAATTATCATCAAGATTTGGTGAAAAAATGTTTGCTGAGATTTCAGAAAACTAGTAGTTTTTTGGAAGCTTGGCACCCCTTTCAAACCAAAGTGTTTTTCGCCAGTCTCTGCATGGGGTACTTCAAGAGGCAACAAACCATAGAGATAGAACTTAGAACTACTTCATTTTGTCAAGTTTCAAAGTGCTAGCACAAACCGTGTTTGATTTAGAATTCCAAAAACAGCTATCTATGTAGGAGAAACAGAGTGAAACCTAAAAATTCAAACTGTTACTGGAAACGAATGCTTCAACCTAGATGAATAAAAATTGGGCAGCCAAGTGGATTAGTGAACTGATCATTACCTCCACGTATCATCAAGTTTTGGTGAAAAAATGTTTGCTGAGATTTCAGCAAACTAGTAGTTTTTTTGGAAGCTTGGCAACCCCTTTCAAACAAAAGTGTTTTTCCGCCAGTCTCTGCATGGGGTACTTCAAGAGGAAACAAACCATAGAGATAGAACTTAGAACTACTTCATTTTGTCAAGTTTCAAGGAGCTAGCACAACCGTGTTTGATTTAGAGTTTCAAACACATCTATCTATATAGCAGAAAACAGAGTGAAACCTAAAAATTCAAAGTGATACTGGAAACGAACGCTTGAACATAGAAGAGTGAAAGTTGGGCAGCCAAGTGGGATTAGTGAATTGATCATTACCACCAAGTATCATCAAGATTTGGTGGAAAAATGTTTGCTGAGATTTCAGAAAACTAGTAGTTTTTCGGAAGCTTGGCAACCCCTTTCAAACGAAAGTGTTTTTCGCCAGTCTCTGCATGGGGTACTTCAAGAGGAAACAAACCATAGAGATAGAACATAGAACTACTTCATTTTGTCAAGTTTCAAAGTGCTAGCACAAACCGTGTTTGATTTAGAATTCCAAACACAGCTATCTATGTAGGAGAAAACAGAGTGAAACCTAAAATTCAAACTGTTACTGGAAACGAATGCTTCAAACCTAGAAGAATAAAACTTGGGCAGCCAAGTGGGATTAGTGAACTGATCATTACCACCAAGTATCATCAAGATTTGGTGAAAAAATGTTTGCTGAGATTTCAGCAAACTAGTAGTTTTTTGTAAGCTTTGCAACCTCTTTCAAACGAAAGTGTTTTTCGCCAGTCTCTGCATGGGGTACTTCAAGAGGAAACAAACCATAGAGATAGAACATAGAACTACTTCATTTTGTCAAGTTTCAAAGTGCTAGCACAAACCGTGTTTGATTTAGAATTCCAAACACAGCTATCTATGTAGGAGAAAACAGAGTGAAACCTAAAAATTCAAACTGTTACTGGAAACGAATGCTTCAACCTAGAAGAATAAAAATTGGGCAGCCAAGTGGGATTAGTGAACTGATCATTTCCACCAAGTATCATCAAGATTTGGTGAAAAAATGTTTGCTGAGATTTCAGCAAACTAGTAGTTTTTTGGAAGCTTTGCAACCTCTTTCAAACGAAAGTGTTTTTCGCCAGTCTCTGCATGGGGTACTTCAAGAGGAAAAATCCATAGAGATAGAACTTAGAACTACTTCATTTGATCAAGTTTCAAGGAGCTAGCACAAACCGTGTTTGATTTAGAATTCCAAACACAGCTATCTATGTAGGAGAAAACAGAGTGAAACCTAAAAATGCAAACTGTTACTGGAAACGAATGCTTCAACCTAGAAGAATTAAAATTGGGCAGCCAAGAGGGATTAGTGAACTGATCATTACCACCAAGTATCATCAAGATTTGGTGAAAAAATATTTGCTGAGATTTCAGCAAGCTAGTAGTTTTTTGGAAGCTTGGCAACCCCTTTCAAACGAAAGTGTTTTTCGCCAGTCTCTGCATGGGGTACTTCAAGAGGAAACAAACCATAGAGATAGAACTTAGAACTACTTCATTTGGTCAAGTTTCAAGGAGCTAGCACAAACCGTGTTTGATTTAGAGTTTCAAAAACATCTATCTATATAGCAGAAAACAGAGTGAAACCTAAAAATTCAAAGTGTTACTGGAAACGAATGCTTCAACCTAGAAGAATAAAAATTGGGCAGCCAAGTGGGATTAGTGAACTGATCATTACCACCAAGTATCATCAAGATTTGGTGAAAAAATGTTTGCTGAGATTTCAGCAAACTAGTAGTTTTTTGGAAGCTTGGCAACCCCTTTCCAACGAAAGTGTTTTTCGCCAGTCTCTCCATGGGGTACTTCAAGAGGAAACAAACCATAGAGATAGAACTTAGAACTACTTCATTTGGTTAAGTTTCAAGGAGCTAGCACAAACCGTGTTTGATTTAGAATTCCAAACACAGCTATCTATGTAGGAGAAAACAGAGTGAAACCTAAAAATTCAAACTGTTATTGGAAACGAATGCTTCAACCTAGAAGAATAAAAATTGGGTAGCCAAGTGGGATTAGTGAACTGATCATTACCACCAAGTATCATCAAGATTTGGTGAAAAAATGTTTGCTGAGATTTCAGCAAACTAGTAGTTTTTTGTAAGCTTTGCAACCTCTTTCAAACGAAAGTGTTTTTCGCCAGTCTCTGCATGGGGTACTTCAAGAGGAAACAAACCATAGAGATAGAACATAGAACTACTTCATTTTGTCAAGTTTCAATATGCTAGCACAAACCGTGTTTGATTTAGAATTCCAAACACAGCTATCTATGTAGGAGAAAACAGAGTGAAACCTAAAAATTCAAACTGTTACTGGAAACGAATGCTTCAACCTAGAAGAATAAAAATTGGGCAGCCAAGTGGGATTAGTGAACTGATCATTTCCACCAAGTATCATCAAGATTTGGTGAAAAAATGTTTGCTGAGATTTCAGCAAACTAGTAGTTTTTTGGAAGCTTTGCAACCTCTTTCAAACGAAAGTGTTTTTCGCCAGTCTCTGCATGGGGTACTTCAAGAGGAAAAATCCATAGAGATAGAACTTAGAACTACTTCATTTGATCAAGTTTCAAGGAGCTAGCACAAACCGTGTTTGATTTAGAATTCCAAACACAGCTATCTATGTAGGAGAAAACAGAGTGAAACCTAAAAATGCAAACTGTTACTGGAAACGAATGCTTCAACCTAGAAGAATTAAAATTGGGCAGCCAAGAGGGATTAGTGAACTGATCATTACCACCAAGTATCATCAAGATTTGGTGAAAAAATATTTGCAGAGATTTCAGCAAGCTAGTAGTTTTTTGGAAGCTTGGCAACCCCTTTCAAACGAAAGTGTTTTTCGCCAGTCTCTGCATGGGGTACTTCAAGAGGAAACAAACCATAGAGATAGAACTTAGAACTACTTCATTTGGTCAAGTTTCAAGGAGCTAGCACAAACCGTGTTTGATTTAGAGTTTCAAAAACATCTATCTATATAGCAGAAAACAGAGTGAAACCTAAAAATTCAAAGTGTTACTGGAAACGAATGCTTCAACCTAGAAGAATAAAAATTGGGCAGCCAAGTGGGATTAGTGAACTGATCATTACCACCAAGTATCATCAAGATTTGGTGAAAAAATGTTTGCTGAGATTTCAGCAAACTAGTAGTTTTTTGGAAGCTTGGCAACCCCTTTCCAACGAAAGTGTTTTTCGCCAGTCTCTCCATGGGGTACTTCAAGAGGAAACAAACCATAGAGATAGAACTTAGAACTACTTCATTTGGTTAAGTTTCAAGGAGCTAGCACAAACCGTGTTTGATTTAGAATTCCAAACACAGCTATCTATGTAGGAGAAAACAGAGTGAAACCTAAAAATTCAAACTGTTATTGGAAACGAATGCTTCAACCTAGAAGAATAAAAATTGGGTAGCCAAGTGGGATTAGTGAACTGATCATTACCACCAAGTATCATCAAATTTGGTGAAAAAATGTTTGCTGAGATTTCAGCAAACTAGTAGTTTTTTGGAAGCTTGGCAACCCCTTTCAAACGAAAGTGTTTTTCGCCAGTCTCTGCATGGGGTACTTCAAGAGGAAACAAACCATAGAGATAGAACTTAGAACTACTTCATTTTGTCTAGTTTCAAGGAGCTAGCACAAACCGTGTTTGATTTAGATTTTCAAACACATCTATCTATATAGCAGAAAACAGAGTGAAATCTAAAAATTCAAAGTGTTACTGGAAACGAACGCTTGAACCTAGAAGAGTTAAAGTTGGGCAGCCAAGTGGGATTAGTGAATTGATCATTACCACCAAGTATCATCAAGATTGGTGAAAAAATGTTTGCTGAGATTTCAGAAAACTAGTAGTTTTTTGGAAGCTTGGCACCCCTTTCAAACGAAAGTGTTTTTCGCCAGTCTCTGCATGGGGTACTTCAAGAGGAAACAAACCATAGAGATAGAACTTAGAACTACTTCATTTTGTCAAGTTTCAAAGTGCTAGCACAAACCGTGTTTGATTTAGAATTCCAAAAACAGCTATCTATGTAGGAGAAACAGAGTGAAACCTAAAAATTCAAAGTGATACTGGAAACGAACGCTTGAACATAGAAGAGTGAAAGTTGGGCAGCCAAGTGGGATTAGTGAATTGATCATTACCACCAAGTATCATCAAGATTTGGTGAAAAAATGTTTGCTGAGATTTCAGAAAACTAGTAGTTTTTTGGAAGCTTGGCAACCCCTTTCAAACGAAAGTGTTTTTCGCCAGTCTCTGCATGGGGTACTTCAAGAGGAAACAAACCATAGAGATAGAACTTAGAACTGCTTCATTTTGTCAAGTTTCAAAGTGCTAGCACAAACCGTGTTTGATTTACAATTCCAAACACAGCTCTTTATGTAGGAGAAAACAGAGTGAAACCTAAAAATTCAAACTGTTACTGGAAACGAATGCTTCAACCTAGAAGAATAAAAATTGGGCAGCCAAGTGGGATTAGTGAACTGATCATTACCACCAAGTATCATCAAGATTTGGTGAAAAAATGTTTGCTGAGATTTCAGCAAACTAGTAGTTTTTTGTAAGCTTGGCAACCTCTTTCAAACGAAATTGTTTTTCGCCAGTCTCTGCATGGGGTACTTCAAGAGGAAACAAACCCTAGAGAGAGAACTTAGAACTACTTCATTTGGTCAAGTTTCAAGGAGCTAGCACAAACCGTGTTTGATTCAGAATTCCAAACACAGCTATCTATGTAGGAGAAAACAGAGTGAAACCTAAAAATTCAAACTGTTACTGGAAACGAATGCTTCAACCTAGAAGAATAAAAATTGGGTAGCCAAGTGGGATTAGTGTACTGATCATTACCACCAAGTATCATCAAGATTTGGTGACAAAACGTTTGCTGAGATTTCAGCAAACTAGTAGTTTTTTGGAAGCTTGGCAACCCCTTTAAACGAAAGTGTTTTTCTCCAGTCTCTGCATGGGGTACTTCAAGAGGAAAGAAACCATAGAGATAGAACTTAGAACTACATCATTTGGTCAAGTTTCTTGGAGCTAGCACAAACCGTGTTTGATTTAGAGTTTCAAAAACATCTATCTATATAGCAGAAAACAGAGTGAAACCTAAAAATTCAAAGTGTTACTGGAAACGAACGCTTGAACCTAGAAGAGTGAAAGTTGGGCAGCCAAGTGGGATTAGTGAACTGATCATTACCACCAAGTATCATCAAGATTTGGTGAAAAAATACTTGCTGAGATTTCAGCAAACTAGTAGTTTTTTGGAATCTTGGCAACCCCTTTCAAACGAAAGTGTTTTTCGCCAGTCTCTGCATGGGGTACTTCAAGAGGAAACAAACCATAGAGATAGAACATAGAACTACTTCATTTTGTCAAGTTTCAAAGTGCTAGCACAAACCGTGTTTGATTTAGAATTCCAAACACAGCTATCTATGTAGGAGAAAACAGAGTGAAACCTGAAAATTCAAACTGTTACTGGAAACGAATGCTTCAACCTAGAAGAATAAAAATTGGGCAGCCAAGTGGGATTAGTGAACTGATCATTACCACCAAGTATCATCAAGATTTGGTGAAAAAATGTTTGCTGAGATTTCAGCAAACTAGTAGTTTTTTGTAAGCTTTGCAACCTCTTTCAAACGAAAGTGTTTTTCGCCAGTCTCTGCATGGGGTACTTCAAGAGGAAAAATCCATAGAGATAGAACTTAGAACTACTTCATTTGATCAAGTTTCAAGGAGCTAGCACAAACCGTGTTTTATTTAGAATTCCAAACACAGCTATCTATGCAGGAGAAAACAGAGTGAAACATAAAATTCAAACTGTTACTGGAAACGAATGCTTCAACCTAGAAAAATAAAAATTTGGCAGAAAGTGAAATTAGTGAACTGATCATTACCACCAAGTATCATCAAGATTTGTTGAAAAAATGTTTGCTGAGATTTCAGCAAACTAGTAGTTTTTTGGAAGCTTGGCAACCCCTTTCCAACGAAAGTGTTTTTCGCTAGTCTCTGTATGGGGTACTTCAAGAGGAAACAAACCATAGAGATAGAACTTAGAACTACTTCATTCGGTCAAGTTTCAAGGAGCTAGCTCAAACCGAGTTTGATTTAGAATTCCAAACACAGCTATCTATGCAGGAGAAAACAGAGTGAAACATAAAATTCAAACTGTTACTGGAAACGAATGCTTCAACCTAGAAAAATAAAAATTGGGCAGCCAAGTGGGCTTAGTGAACTGATCATTACCACCAATTATCATCAAGAATTTGGTAAAAAATGTTTGCTGAGATTTCAGCAAACTAGAAGTTTTTTTAGAAGCTTGACAACCCCCTTTCAAACAAAAGAGTTTTTCGCCAGTCTCTGCATGGGGAACTTCAAGAGGAAACAAACCATAGAGATAGAACTTAGAAATACTTCATTTGGTCAAGTTTCAAGGAGCTAGCACAAACCGTGTTTGATTTAGAATTCCAAACACAGCTATCTATGTAGGAGGAAACAGAGTGAAACCTAAAAATTCAAAGTGTTACTGGAAACGAACGCTTGAACCTAGAAGAGTGAAAATTGGGCAGCCAAGTGGGCTTAGTGAACTGATCATTACCACCAAGTATCATCAAGATTTGGTGAAAAAATGTTTGCTGAGATTTCAGCAAACTAGTAGTTTTTTGGAAGCTTGGCAACCCCTTTCAAACGAAAGTGCTTTTCGCCCAGTCTCTGCATGGGGTACTTCTAGAGGAAACAAACCATAGAGATAGAACTTAGAACTACTTCATTTGGTCAAGTTTCAAGGAGCTAGCACAAACCGTGTTTGATTTAGAATTCCAAAAACAGCTATCTATGTAGGAGAAAACAGAGTGAAAACTAAATTTTCAAACTGTTACTGGAAACGAATGCTTCAACCTAGAAGAATAAAAATTGGGCAGCCATGTGGGATTAGTGAACTGATCATTACCACCAAGTATCATCAAGATTTGGTGAAAAAATGTTTGCTGAGATTTCAGCAAACTAGTAGTTTTTGGAAGCTTGGCAACCCCTTTAAAAAGAAAGTGTTTTTCGCCAGTCTCTGCATGGGGTACTTCAAGAGGAAACAAACCATAGAGATAGAACTTAGAACTACTTCATTTGGTCAATTTTCAAGGAGCTAGCACAAACCGTGTTTGATTTAGAGTTTCAAACACATCTATCTATATAGCAGAAAACAGAGTGAAACCTAAACATTCTAAGTGTTACTGGAAACGAACGCTTGAACATAGAAGATTGAAAATTGGGCAGCCAAGGGGGCTTAGTGAACTGATCATTACCACCAAGTACCATCAAGATTTGGTGAAAAAATGTTTGCTGAGATTTCAGCAAACTAGTAGTTTTTTGGAAGCTTGGCACCCCTTTCAAACGAAAGTGCTTTTCACCAGTCTCTGCATGGGGAACTTCAAGAGGAAACAAACCATATAGATAGAACATATAACTAATTCATTTAGTCAAGTTTCAAGGAGCTAGCACAAACCGTGTTTGATTTAGAATTCCAAAACAGCTATCTATGTAGGAGAAAACAGAGTGAAACCTAAAAATTCAAACTGTTACTGGAAACGAATGCTTCAACCTAGAAGAATAAAAATTGGGCAGAAAGTGAAATTAGTGAACTGATCATTACCACCAAGTATCATCAAGATTTGGTGAAAAAATGTTTGCTGAGATTTCAGCAAACTAGTAGTTTTGGGAAGCTTGGCAACCCCTTTCAAACGAATGTGGTTTTCGCCAGTCTCTGCATGGGGTACTTCAAGAGGAAACAAACCATAGAGATAGAACTTAGAACTACTTCATTTGGTCAAGTTTCAAGGAGCTAGCAAAAACCGTGTTTGATTTAGAGTTTCAAACACATCTATCTATAAAGCAGAAAACAGAGTGAAACCTAAAAATTCAAAGTGTTACTGGAAACGAACGCTTGAACATAGAAGTGTGAAAATTGGGCAGCGAAGTGGGCTTAGTGAACTGATCATTACCACCAATATCATCAAGATTTGGTGAAAAAATGTTTGTTGAGATTTCAGCAACTAGTAGTTTTTTGGAAGCTTGGCAAACCCTTTCAAACGAAAGTGTTTTTCACCAGTCTCTGCATGGGGTACTTCAAGAGGAAACAAACCATAGAGATAGAACTTAGAACTACTTCATTTGGTCAAGTTTCAAGGAGCTAGCAAAAACAGTGTTTGATTTAGAATTCCAAACACAGCTATCTATGTAGGAGAAAACAGAGTGAAACCTAAAAATTCAATGTGTTATTGGAAACGAATGCTTGAACCTAGAAGAGTGTAAATTTGGCAGCCAAGTGGGCTTAGTGAACTGATCATTACCACCAAGTATCTTCAAGGTTTGGTGAAAAAATGTTTGCTGAGATTTCAACAAACTAGTAGGTTTTTGGAAGCTTGGCAACCCCTTTCAAACGAAAGTTTTTTTTGCCAGTCTCCGCATGGGGTACTTCAAGAGGAAACAAACCATAGAGATCCAACTTAGAACTACTTCATTTGGTCAAGTTTCAAGGAGCTAGCACAAACCGTGTTTGATTTAGAATTCCAAACACAGCTATCTATGTAGGAGAAAACAGAGTGAAACCTAAAAATTCAAACTGTTACTGGAAACGAACGCTTGAATATAGAAGAGTGAAAGTTGGGCAGCCAAGTGGATTAGTGAATTGATCATTACCACCAAGTATCATCAAGATTTGGTGAAAAAATATTTGCTGAGATTTCACAAAACTAGTAGTTTTTTGGAAGCTTGGCAACCCCTTTCCAACGAAAGTGTTTTTCGCCAGTCTCTGCATGGGGTCCTTCAAGAGGAAACAAACCATAGAGATAGAACGTAGAACTACTTCATTTTGTCAAGTTTCAAAGTGCTAGCACAAACCGTGTTTGATTTAGAATTCCAAACACAGCTATCTATGTAGGAGAAAACAGAGTGAAACCTAAAAATTCAATCTGTTACTGGAAACGAATGCTTCAACCTAGAAGAATAAAAATTGGGCAGCCAAGTGGGATTCGTGAACTGATCATTACCTCCACGTATCATCAAGATTTGGTGAAAAAATGATTGCTGAGATTTCAGCAAACTAGTAGTTTTTTGGAAGCTTGGCAACCCCTTTCAAACGAAAGTGTTTTTCGCCAGTCTCTGCATTGGGTACTGAAACAAACCATAGAGATAGAACTTAGAACTACTTCATCTTGTCAGTTTCAAGGAGGCTAGCACAAACCGTGTTTGATTTAGAGTTTCAAACACATCTATCTATATAGCAGAAAACAGAGTGAAACCTAAAAATTCAAAGTGTTACTGGAAACGAACGCTTGAACATAGAAGAGTGAAAGTTGGGCAGCCAAGTGGGATTAGTGAATTGATCATTACCACCAAGTATCATCAAGATTTGGTGAAAAAATGTTTGCTGAGATTTCAGAAAACTAGTAGTTTTTTGGAAGCTTGGCAACCCCTTTCAAACGAAAGTGTTTTTCGCCAGTCTCTGCATGGGGTACTTCAAGAGGAAACAAACCATAGAGATAGAACTTAGAACTACTTTATTTTGTCAAGTTTCAAAGTACTAGCACAAACCGTGTTTGATTTAGAATTCCAAACACAGCTATCTATGTAGGAGAAAACAGAGTGAATCCTAAAAATTCAAACTGTTACTGGAAACGAATGCTTCAACCTAGAAGAATAAATACTGGGCAGCCAAGTGGGATTAGTGAACTGATCATTACCACCAAGTATCATCAAGATTTGGTGAAAAAATGTTTGCTGAGATTTCAGCAAACTAGTAGTTTTTTGTAAGCTTGGCAACCTCTTTCAAACGAAAGTGTTTTTCGCCTGTCTCTGCATGGGGTACTTCAAGAGGAAACAAACCCTAGAGATAGAACTTAGAACTACTTCATTTGGTCAAGTTTCAAGGAGCTAGCACCAACCGTGTTTGATTTAGAATTCCAAACACAGCTATCTATGTAGGAGAAAACAGAGTGAAACCTAAAAATTCAAACTGTTTCTGGAAACGAATGCTTCAACCTAGAAGAATAAAAATTGGGTAGCCAAGTGGGATTAGTGAACTGATCATTACCACCAAGTATCATCAAGATTTGGTGACAAAACGTTTGCTGAGATTTCAGCAAACTAGTAGTTTTTTGGAAGCTTGGCAACCCGTTTAAACGAAAGTGTTTTTCTCCAGTCTCTGCATGGGGTACTTCAAGAGGAAAGAAACCATAGAGATAGAACTTAGAACTACTTCATTTGGTCAAGTTTCAAGGAGCTAGCACAAACCGTGTTTGATTTAGAGTTTCAAAAACATCTATCTATATAGCAGAAAACAGAGTGAAACCTAAAAATTCAAAGTGTTACTGGAAACGAACGCTTGAACCTAGAAGAGTGAAAGTTGGGCAGCCAAGTGGGATTAGTGAACTGATGATTACCACCAAGTATCATCAAGATTTGTTGAAAAAATACTTGCTGAGATTTCAGCAAACTAGTAGTTTTTTGGAATCTTGGCAACCCCTTTCAAACGAAAGTGTTTTTCGCCAGTCTCTGCATGGGGTACTTCAAGAGGAAACAAACCATAGAGATAGAACATAGAACTACTTCATTTTGTCAAGTTTCAAAGTGCTAGCACAAACCGTGTTTGATTTAGAATTCCAAACACAGCTATCTATGTAGGAGAAAACAGAGTGAATCCTAAAAATTCAAACTGTTACTGGAAACGAATGCTTCAACCTAGAAGAATAAAAATTGGGCAGCCAAGTGGGATTAGTGAACTGATCATTACCACCAAGTATCATCAAGATTTGATGAAAAAATGTATGCTGAGATTTCAGCAAACTAGTAGTTTTTTAGAAGCTTGGCAACCTCTTTCAAACGAAAGTGTTTTTCGCCAGTCTCTGCATGGGGTACTTCAAGAGGAAACAAACCCTAGAGATAGAACTTAGAACTACTTCATTTGGTCAAGTTTCAAGGAGCTAGCACAAACCGTGTTTGATTTAGAATTAAAAACACAGCTATCTATGTAGGAGAAAACAGAGTGAAACCTAAAAATTCAAACTGTTACTGGAAACGAATGCGTCAACCTAGAAGAATAAAAATTGGGTAGCCAAGTGGGATTAGTGAACTGATCATTACCACCAAGTATCATCAAGATTTGGTGACAAAACGTTTGCTGAGATTTCAGCAAACTAGTAGTTTTTTGGAAGCTTGGCAACCCCTTTAAACAAAAGTGTTTTTCTCCAGTCTCTGCATGGGGTACTTCAAGAGGAAACAAACCATAGAGATAGAACTTAGAACTACTTCATTTGGTCAAGTTTCAAGGAGCTAGCACAAACCGTGTTTGATTTAGAGTTTCAAACACATCTATCTATATAGCAGAAGACAGAGTGAAACCTAAAAATTCAAAGTGTTACTGGAAACGAACGCTTGAACCTAGAAGAGTGAAAGTTGGGCAGCCAAGTGGGATTAGTGATCTGATCACTACCACCAAGTATCATCAAGATTTGGTGAAAAAATATTTGCTGAGATTTCAGCAAACTAGTAGTTTTCTGGACGCTTGGCAACCCCTTTCAAACGAAAGTGTTTTTCGCCAGTCTCTGCATGGGGGTACTTCAAGAGGAAACAAACCATAGAGATAGAACTTAGAACTACTTCATTTTGTCAAGTTTCAAGAGCTAGCACAAACCGTGTTTGATTTAGAATTCCAAACACAGCTATGTATGTAGTAGAAAACAGAGTGAAACCTAAAAATTCAAACTGTTACTGGAAACGAATGCTTCAACCTAGAAGAATAAAAATTGGGCAGCCAAGTGGGATTAGTGAACTGATCATTACCACCAAGTACCATCAAGATTTGGTGAAAAAATGTTTGCTAAGATTTCAGCAAACTAGTAGTTTTTTGGAAGATTGGCAACCCCTTTCAAACGAAAGTGTTTTTCGCCAGTCTCTGCATGGGGTACTTCAAGAGGAAACAAACCATAGAGATAGAACTTAGAACTACTTCATTTGGTCAAGTTTCAAGGAGCTAGCACAAACCGTGTTTGATTTAGAGTTTCAAACACATCTATCTATATAGCAGAAAACAGAGTGAAACCTAAAAATTCAAAGTGTTACTTGAAATGAACGCTTGAACCTAGAAGAGTGAAAGTTGGGCAGCCAAGTGGGCTTAGTGAACTGATCATTACCACCAAGTATCATCATGATTTGGTGAAAAAATGTTTGCTGTGATTTCAGCAAACTAGTAGTTTTCTGGAAGCTTGGCAACCCCTTTCAAACGAAAGTGTTTTTCGCCAGTCTCTGCATGGGGGTACTTCAAGAGGAAACAACCCATTGAGATAGAACTTAGAACTATTTCATTTGGTCAAGTTTCAAGGAGCTAGCACAAACCGTGTTTGATTTAGAATTCCAAACACAGCTATCTATGTAGGAGAAAACAGAGTGAAACCTAAAAATTCAAACTGTTACTGGAAACGAATGCTTCAACCTTGAAAAATAAAAATAAAGTAGCCAAGTGGGATTTTGAACTGATCATTACCACCAAGTATCATCAAGATTTGGTGAAAAAAATTTGCTGAGATTTCAGCAAACTAGTAGTTTTTTGGAAGCTTGGCAACCCCTTTCAAACGAAAGTGTTTTTCTCCAGTCTCTGCATGGGGTACTTCAAGAGGAAACAAACCATAGAGATAGAACTTAGAACTACTTCATTTGGTCAAGTTTCAAGGAGCTAGCACAAACCGTGTTTGATTTAGAATTCCAAACACAGCTATCTATGTAGGAGAAAACAGAGTGAAACCTAAAAATGCAAACTGTTACTGGAAACGAATGCTTCAACCTAGAAGAATTAAAATTGGGCAGCCAAGAGAGATTAGTGAACTGATCATTACCACCAAGTATCATCAAGATTTGGTGAAAAAAATATTTGCTGAGATTTCAGCAAGCTAGTAGTTTTTTGGAAGCTTGGCAACCCCTTTCAAACGAAAGTGTTTTTCGCCAGTCTCTGCATGGGGTACTTCAAGAGGAAACAAACCATAGATATAGAACTTAGAACTACTTCATTTGGTCAAGTTTCAAGGAGCTAGCACAAACCGTGTTTGATTTAGAGTTTCAAAAACATCTATCTATATAGCAGAAAACAGAGTGAAACCTAAAAATTCAAAGTGTTACTGGAAACGAATGCTTGAACCTAGAAGAAGTGAGTGAAAATTGGGCAGCCAAGTGGGCTTAGTGAACTGATCAGTACCACCAAGTATCATCAAGATTTGGTGAAAAAATGTTTGCTGAGATTTCAGAAATCCAGCAGTTTTATGGAAGCTTGGCACACCTTTGAAATAAAAGTGTCTTTCGGCAGTCTCTGTTGGGGTACTTCAAGAGGAAACAAACCATAGAGATAGAACTTAGAACTACTTTATTTTGTCAAGTTTCAAGGAGCTAGCACAAACCGTGTTTGATTCAGAGTTCCAAACACATCTATCTATATGGGAGAAAACAGAGTGAAACGTAAAAACTCAAACTGTTACTGGTAACGAACGCTTCATCCTAGAAGAGTGAATATTGGGCAGCTAAGTGGACTTAGTGAACTGATCATTACCACAAGAATCATCAGGATCGGATGGAAAAATATTTGCCGACTATTCAGAAAACCAGTAGTTTTTTGGAAGCTTGGCAAACCTTTCCAATGAAAGTGTCTTATGCAGTCTCTGCTTGTGGCTACTTCAAGAGGAAACAAACCATAGAGACAGAACTTAGAACTACTTTATTTTGTGAAGTTTCAAAAAGCTATCACAAACCGTGTTTGATTTAGAGTTCCAAACACATCTATCTATATAGGAGAAAACAGAGTGAAACCTAAAAATTTGAAGTGCTACCGGAAAGGAACGCTTCAAGCAAGAAGAGTGAAAATTGGGCAGCTAAGTGGACTTAGTGAACTGATCATTACCACAGAGAATCATCTAGAGTCGGTGAAAAAATATTTGCCGAGATTTCAGAAAACCAGTACTTTTTTGGAAGCTTGACACACCTTTGAAATGAAAGTGTCTTTCGGCAGTCTCTGCTTGGGGTAATTCAAGAGGAAACAAACCACAAAGAGAGAACTTAGAACTACTTTATTTTGTCAAGTTTCAAGGAGCTAGCACACACCGTGTTTGATTTAGACTTCCAACCACATCTATCTATATAGGAGGAAATAGAGTGAAACCTAAAAATTCGAAGTGTTACTGGAAACGAACGCTTGAAGCAAGAAGAGTGAAAATTGGGCAGCTAAGTGGACTTGGTGAACTGATCATTACCACAGAGAATCATCTAGATTGGGTGAAAAAATATTTGCCGAGATTTCAGAACTCCAGCAGTTTTTTGGAAGCTTGGCACACCTTTGAAATGAAAGTGTCTTTCGGCAGTCTAGGTACTTCAAGAGGAAACAAACCATAGAGATAGAACTTAGAACTCCTTTATTTTGTCAAGTTTCAAGGAGCTAGCACAAACCGTGTTTGATTCAGAGTTCCAAACACATCTATCTATATGGGAGAAAACAGAGTGAAATGTAAAATCTCAAACTGTTACTGGTAACGAACGCTTCATCCTAGAAGAGTGAATATTGGGCAGCTAAGTGGACTTAGTGAACTGATCATTACCACAAGAATCATCAGGATCGGATAAAAAAATATTTGCCGACTATTCAGAAAACCAGTAGTTTTTTGGAAGCTTGGCACACCTTTCCAATGAAAGTGCCTTACACATTCTCTGCTTGTGGCTACATCAAGAGGAAACAAACCATAGAGACAGAACTTAGAACTACTTTATTTTGTGAAGTTTCAATAAGCTAGCACAAACCGTGTTTGATTTAGAGTGCCAAACACATCTATCTATATAGGAGAAAACAGAGTGAAACCTAAAAATTCAAAGTGTCACTGGAAACGAACGCTTCAAGCAAGAAGAGTGAAAATTGGGCAGCTAAGTGGACTTAGTGAACTGATCATTACCACAGAGAATCATCTAGATTGGGTGAAAAAATATTTGACGAGATTTCAGAAATCCAGCAGTTTTTTGAAAGCTTGGCACACCTTTGAAATTAAAGTGTCTTTGGGCAGTCTCGGTACTTCAAGAAAAAACAAACCATAGAGATAGAACTTAGAACTCCTTTATTTTGTCAAGTTTCAAGAAGCTAGCACAAACCTTGTTTGATTCAGAGTTCCAAACACATCTTTCTATATGGGAGAAAACGAGTGAAACGTAAAAACTCAAACTGTTACTGGACAAGAATGCTTCAAGCAAGAAGAGTGAAAATTGGGAAGCTAAGTGGACTTAGTGAACTGATCATTACCATAGAGAATCATCTAGATTGGGTGAAAAAATATTTGCGGAGATTTCAGAAATCCAGCAGTTTTATGGAAGCTTGGCACACCTTTGAAATAAAAGTGTCTTTCGGCAGTCTCTGTTGGGGTACTTCAAGAGGAAACAAACCATAGGGATAGAACTTAGAACTACTTTATTTTGTCAAGTTTCAAGGAGCTAGCACAAACCGTGTTTGATTTAGAGTTTCAAACACATCTATCTATATAGCACAAAACAGAGTGAAACCTAAAAATTCAAAGTGTTACTGGAAACGAACGCTTTAACCTAGAAGAATGAAAATTGGGCAGCCAAGTGGGCTTAGTGAACTGATCATTACCACCAAGTATCATCAAGATGTGGTGAAAAAATGTTTGCTGAGATTTCAGCAAACTAGTAGTTTTTTGGAAGCTTGGCAACCCCTTTCAAACCAAAGTGTTTTTCGCCAGTCTCTGCATAAGATACTTCAAGAGGAAGCAAACCATAGAGATAAAACTTAGAAGTACTTCATTTGGTCAAGTTTCAAGGAGGTAGCTCCAACCGTGTTTGATTTAGAATTCCAAACACAGCTATCTATGCAGAAGAAAATAGAGTGAAACCAAAAATTCAAACTGTTACTGGAAACGAATGCTTCAACCTAGAATAATAAAAATTGGGCAGCCAAGTGGGCTTAGTGTACTGATCATTACCACCAAGTATCATCAAGATTTGGGGAAAAAATGTTTGTTGAGATTTCAGCAAAATAGTAGTTTTTTGGAAGCTTGGCAACCCCTTTCAAACAAAATTGTTTTTCGCCAGTCTCTGCATGGGGTACTTCAAGAGGAAACAAACCATAGAGATAGAACTTAGAACTACTTCATTTTGTCAAGTTTCAAGGAGCTAGCACAAACCGTGTTTGATTTAGAATTCCAAACACAGCTATCTCTGTAGGAGAAAACAGAGTGAAACCTAAAAATTCAAATTGTTACTGGAAACGAATGCTTCAACATAGAAGAATAAAAATTGGGCAGCCAAGTGGGATTAGTGAACTGATCATTACCACCAAGTATCATCAAGATTTGGTGAAAAAATGTTTGCTGAGATTTCAGCAAACTGGTAGTTTTTTGGAAGATTGGCAACCCCTTTCAAACGAAAGTGTTTTTCGCCAGTCTATGCATGGGGTACTTCAAGAGGAAACAAACCATAGAGATAGAACTTAGAACTACTTCATTTTGTCAAGTTTCAAGGAGCTAGCACAAACCGTGTTTGATTTAGAGTTTCAAACACCTCTATCTATATAGCAGAAAACAGAGTGAAACCTAAAAATTCAAAGTGTTACTGGAAACTACGCTTCAACCTAGACGAATGAAAATTGGGAAGCCAAGTGGGCTTAGTGAACTGATCATTACCACCAAGTATCATCAAGATTTCGTGAAAAAATGTTTGCTGAGATTTCAGCAAACTAGTAGTTTTTTGGAAGCTTGGCAACCCCTTTCAAACGAAAGTGTTTTTCGCCAGTCTCTGCATGGGGTTCTTCAAGAGGAAACAAACCATAGAGATAGAACTTAGAACTACTTCATTTGGTCAAATTTCAAGGAGCTAGCACAAACCGTGTTTGATTTAGAGTTTCAAACACATCTATCTATATAGCAGAAAAGAGAGTGAAACCTAAAAATTCAAAGTGTTACTCGAAACGAACGCCTGAACCTAGAAGAGTGAAAATTGGGCAGCCAAGTGGGCTTAGTGAACTGATCATTACCACCAAGTATCATCAAGATTTGGTGAAAAAGTGTTTGCTGACATTTCAGCAAACTAGTAGTTTTTTGGAAGCTTGGCAACCCCTTTCAAACGAAAGTGTTTTTCGCCAGTCTCTGCATGGGGTACTTCAAGAGGAAACAAACCATAGAGATAGAACTTAGAACTACTTCATTTGGTCAAGTTTCAAGGAGCTAGCAAAAACCGTGTTTTATTTAGTATTCCAAACACAGCTATCTATGTAGGAGAAAACAGAGTGAAACCTAAAAATTCAAACTGTTACTGGAAACGAATGCTTCATCCTAGAAGAATAAAAATTGGACAGCCAAGTGGGATTAGTGAACTGATCATTACCACCAAGTATCATCAAGATTTGGTGAAAAAATGTTTGCTGAGATTTCAGCAAACTAGTAGTTTTTTGGAAGCTTGGCATCCCCTTTCAAACGAAAGTGTTTTTCGCCAGTCTCTGCATGGGGTACTTCAAGATTAAACAAACCATAGAGATAGAACTTAGAAGTACTTCATTTGGTCAAGTTTCAAGGAGCTAGCACAAACCGTGTTTGATTTAGAATTCCAAACACAGCTATCTATGTAGGAGAAAACAGAGTGAAACCTAAAAATTCAAACTATTACTGGAAACGGATTCGTCAACCTAGAAGAGTGAAAATTGGGCAGCCAAGTGGGCTTAGTGAACTGATCATTACCACCAAGTATCATCAAGATTTGGTGAAAAAATGTTTGCTGAGATTTCAGCAAACTAGTAATTTTTTGGAAGCTTGGCAACCCCTTTCAAACGAAAGTGTTTTTCGCCAGTCTCTGCATGGGGTACTTCAAGAGGAAACAAACCATAGAGATAGAACTTAGAACTACTTCATTTGGTCAAGTTTCAAGGAGCTAGCACAAACCGTGTTTGATTTAGAATTCCAAACACAGCTATCTATGTAGGAGAAAACAGAGTGAAACCTAAAAATTCAAAGTGTTACTGGAAACGAACGCTTGAACCTAGAAGAGTGAAAATTGGGCAGCCAAGTGGGGTTAGTGAACTGATCATTACCACCAAGTATCATCAAGATTTGGTGAAAAAATGTTTGCTGAGATTTCAGCAAACTAGTAGTTTTTTGGAAGCTTGGCAACCCCTTTCAAACGAAAGTGCTTTTCGCCAGTCTCTGCATGGGGTACTTCTAGAGGAAACAAACCATAGAGATAGAACTTAGAACTACTTCATTTGGTCAAGTGTCAAGGAGCTAGCACAAACCGTGTTTGATTTAGAATTCCAAAAACAGCTATCTATGTAGGAGAAAACAGAGTTTAAACTAAATTTTCAAACTGTTACTGGAAACGAATGCTTCAACCTAGAAGAATAAAAATTGGGCAGCCATGTGGGATTAGTGAACTGATCATTACCACCAAGTATCATCAAGATTTGGTGAAAAAATGTTTGCTGAGATTTCAGCAAACTAGTAGTTTTTTAAAAGCTTGGCAACCCCTTTAAAAAGAAAGTGTTTTTCGCCAGTCTCTGCATGGGGTACTTCAAGAGGAAACAAACCATAGAGATAGAACTTAGAACTACTTCATTTGGTCAATTTTCAAGGAGCTAGCACAAACCGTGTTTGATTTAGAGTTTCAAACACATCTATCTATATAGCAGAAAACAGAGTGAAACCTAAAATTTCAAACTGTTACTGGAAACGAATGCTTCAACCTAGAAGAATAAATTTGGGCAGCCATGTGGGATTAGTGAACTGATCATTACCACCAAGTATCATCAAAATTTGGTGAAAAAATGTTTGCTGAGATTTCAGCAAACTAGTAGTTTTTTGGAAGCTTGGCAACCCCTTTCAAACGAAAGTGTTTTTCGCCTGTCTCTGCATGGGGTACTTAAAGAGGAAACAAACCCTAGAGATAGAACTTAGAACTACTTCATTTGGTCAAGTTTCAAGGAGCTAGAACAAACCGTGTTTGATTTAGAATTCCAAACACAGCTATCTATGTAGGAGAAAACAGAGTGAAACCTAAAAATTCAAACTGTTACTGGAAACGAATGCTTCAACCTAGAAGAATAAAAATTGGGTAGCCAAGTGGGATTTGTGAACTGATCATTACCACCAAGTATCATCAAGATTTGGTGACAAAACGTTTGCTGAGATTTCAGCAAACTAGTAGTTTTTTGGAAGCTTGGCAACCCCTTTAAACGAAAGTGTTTTTCTCCAGTCTCTGCATGGGGTACTTCAAGAGGAAACAAACCATAGAGATAGAACTAAGAACTACTTCATTTGGTCAAGTTTCAAGGAGCTAGCACAAACCGTGTTTGATTAGAGTTTCAAAAACATCTATCTATATAGCAGAAAACAGAGTGAAACCTAAAAATTCAAAGTATTACTGGAAACGAATGCTTGAACCTAGAAGAGTGAAAGTTGGGCAGCCAAGTGGGCTTAGTGAACTGATCATTACCACCCAGTATCATCAAGATTTGGTGAAAAAATGTTTGCTGAGATTTCAGCAAACTAGTAGTTTTTTGGAAGCTTGGCAACCCCTTTAAAACGAAAGTGTTTTTCGCCAGTCTCTGCATGGGGTACTTCAAGAGGAAACAAACCATAGAGATAGAACTTAGAACTACTTCATTCGGTCAAGTTTCAAGGAGCTAGCTCAAACCGAGTTTGATTTAGAATTCCAAACACAGCTATCTATGCAGGAGAAAACAGAGTGAAACATAAAATTCAAACTGTTACTGGAAACGAATGCTTCAACCTAGAAAAATAAAAATTGGGCAGCCAAGTGGGCTTAGTGAACTGATCATTACCACCAATTATCATCAAGATTTGGTAAAAAATGTTTGCTGAGATTTCAGCAAACTAGAAGTTTTTTTGGAAGCTTGACAACCCCTTTCAAACAAAAGAGTTTTTCGCCAGTCTCTGCATGGGGAACTTCAAGAGGAAACAAACCATAGAGATAGAACTTAGAACTACTTCATTTGGTCAAGTTTCAAAGAGCTAGCACAAACCGTGTTTGATTTAGAATTCCAAACAAAGCTATCTATGTAGGAGAAAACAGAGTGAAACCTAAAAATTCAAAGTGTTACTGGAAACGAACGCTTGAACCTAGAAGAGTGAAAATTGGGCAGCCATGTGGGCTTAGTGAACTGATCATTACCACCAAGTATCATCAAGATTTGGTGAAAAAATGTTTGCTGAGATTTCAGCAAACTAGTAGTTTTTTGGAAGCTTGGCAACCCCTTTCAAACGAAAGTGCTTTTCGCCAGTCTCTGCATGGGGTACTTCTAGAGGAAACAAACCATAGAGATATAACTTAGAACTACTTCATTTGGTCAAGTTTCAAGGAGCTAGCACAAACCGTGTTTGATTTAGAATTCCAAAAACAGCTATCTATGTAGGAGAAAACAAAGTTTAAACTAAATTTTCAAACTGTTACTGGAAACGAATGCTTCAACCTAGAAGAATAAAAATTGGGCAGACATGTGGGATTAGTGAACTGATCATTACCACCAAGTATCATCAAGATTTGGTGAAAAAATGTTTGCTGAGATTTCAGCAAACTAGTAGTTTTTTAAAAGCTTGGCAACCCCTTTAAAAAGAAAGTGTTTTTCGCTAGTCTCTGCATGGGGTACTTCAAGAGGAAACAAACCATAGAGATAGAACTTAGAACTACTTCATTTGGTCAATTTTCAAGGAGCTAGCACAAACCGTGTTTGATTTAGAGTTTCAAACACATCTATCTATATAGCAGAAAACAGAGTGAAACCTAAAATTTCAAACTGTTACTGGAAACGAATGCTTCAACCTAGAAGAATAAAAACTGGGCAGCCATGTGGGATTAGTGAACTGATCATTACCACCAAGTATCATCAAAATTTGGTGAAAAAATGTTTGCTGAGATTTCAGCAAACTAGTAGTTTTTTGGAAGCTTGGCAACCCCTTTCAAACGAAAGTGTTTTTCGCCTGTCTCTGCATGGGGTACTTCAAGAGGAAACAAACCCTAGAGATAGAACTTAGAACTACTTCATTTGGTCAAGTTTCAAGGAGGTAGCACAAACCGTGTTTGATTTAGAATTCCAAACACAGCTATCTATGTAGGAGAAAACAGAGTGAAACCTAAAAATTCAAACTGTTACTGAAAACGAATGCTTCAAACTAGAAGAATAAAAATTGGGTAGCCAAGTGGGACTAGTGAACTGATCATTACCACCAAGTATCATCAAGATTTGGTGACAAAACGTTTGCTGAGATTTCAGCAAACTAGTAGTTTTTTGGAAGCTTGGCAACCCCTTTCAAACGAAAGTGTTTTTCGCCAGTCTCTGCATGGGGTACTTCAAGAGGAAACAAACCATACAGATAGAACATAGAACTACTTCATTTTGTCAAGTTTCAAAGTGCTAGCACAAACCGTGTTTGATATAGAATTCCAAACACAGCTATCTATGTAGGAGAAAACAGAGTGAAACCTAAAAATTCAAACTGTTACTGGAAACGAATGCTTCAACCTAGAAGAATAAAAATTGGGCAGCCAAGTGGGATTAGTGAACTGATCATTACCACCAAGTATCATCAAGATTTGGTGAAAAAATTTTTGCTGAGATTTCAGCAAACTGGTAGTTTTTTGTAAGCTTTGCAACCTCTTTCAAACAAAAGTGTTTTTCGCCAGTGTCTGCATGGGGTACTTCAAGAGGAAACAAACCATAGAGATAGAAATTAGAACTACTTCATTTGGTCAAGTTTCAAGGAGCTAGCACAAACCGTGTTTGATTTAGAATTCCAAACACAGCTATCTATGTAGGAGAAAACAGAGTGAAACCTAAAAATTCAAACTGTTACTGGAAACGAATGCTTCAACCAAGAAGAATAAAAATTGGGCAGCCAAGTGGGATTAGTGAACTGATCATTACCACCAAGTATCATCAAGATTTGGTGAAAAAATGTTTGCTGAGATTTCAGCAAACTAGTAGTTTTTTGGAAGCTTTGCAACCCCTTTCCAACGAAAGTGTTTTTCGCCAGTCTCTCCATGGGGTACTTCAAGAGGAAACAAACCATAGAGAGAG
Source organism: Callospermophilus lateralis (assembly GCF_048772815.1). NCBI lineage: Eukaryota > Metazoa > Chordata > Mammalia > Rodentia > Sciuridae > Callospermophilus > Callospermophilus lateralis. The sequence continues at coordinate 75,964 of NW_027515126.1, forward strand.
AACTTAGAACTACTTCATTTGGTCAAGTTTCAAGGAGCTAGCACAAACCGTGTTTGATTTAGAATTCCAAACACAGCTATCTATGTAGGAGAAAACAGAGTGAAACCTAAAAATTCAAACTGTTAATGGAAACGAATGCTTCAACCTAGAAGAATAAAAATTGGGTAGCCAAGTGGGATTAGTGAACTGATCATTACCACCAAGTATCATCAAATTTGGTGAAAAAATGTTTGCTGAGATTTCAGCAAACTAGTATTTTTTTGGAAGCTTGGCAACCCATTTCAAACGAAAGTGTTTTTCGCCAGTCTCTGCATGGGGTACTTCAAGAGGAAACAAACCATAGAGATAGAACTTAGAACTACTTCATTTTGTCTAGTTTCAAGGAGCTAGCACAAACCGTGTTTGATTTAGAGTTTCAAACACATCTATCTATATAGGAGAAAACAGAGTGAAATCTAAAAATTCAAAGTGTTACTGGAAACGAACGCTTGAACCTAGAAGAGTGAAAGTTGGGCAGCCAAGTGGGATTAGTGAATTGATCATTACCACCAAGTATCATCAAGATTTGGTGAAAAAATGTTTGCTGAGATTTCAGAAAACTAGCAGTTTTTTGGAAGCTTGGCACCCCTTTCAAATGAAAGTGTTTTTCGCCAGTCTCTGCATGGGGTACTTCAAGAGGAAACAAACCATAGAGATAGAACTTAGAACTAATTCATTTTGTCAAGTTTCAAAGTGCTAGCACAAACCGTGTTTGATTTAGAATTCCAAAAACAGCTATCTATGTAGGAGAAACAGAGTGAAACCTAAAAATTCAAACTGTTACTGGAAACGAATGCTTCAACCTAGAAGAATAAAAATTGGGCAGCCAAGTGGGTTTAGTGAACTGATCATTACCTCCACGTATCATCAAGATTTGGTGAAAAAATGTTTGCTGAGATTTCAGCAAACTAGTAGTTTTTTGGAAGCTTGGCAACCCCTTTCAAACGAAAGTGTTTTTCGCCAGTCTCTACATGGGGTACTTCAAGAGGAAACAAACCATAGAGATAGAACTTAGAACTACTTCATTTTGTCAAGTTTCAAGGAGCTAGCACAAACCGTGTTTGATTTAGAGTTTCAAACACATCTATCTATATAGCAGAAAACAGAGTGAAACCTAAAAATTCAAAGTGATACTGGAAACGAACGCTTGAACATAGAAGAGTGAAAGTTGGGCAGCCAAGTGGGATTAGTGAATTGATCATTACCACCAAGTATCATCAAGATTTGGTGAAAAAATATTTGCTGAGATTTCAGAAAACTAGTAGTTTTTTGGAAGCTTGGCAACCCCTTTCAAACGAAAGTGTTTTTCGCCAGTCTCTGCATGGGGTACTTCAAGAGGAAACAAACCATAGAGATAGAACTTAGAACTGCTTCATTTTGTCAAGTTTCAAAGTGCTAGCACAAACCGTGTTTGATTTAGAATTCCAAACACAGCTATCTATGTAGGAGAAAACCGAGTGAAACCTATAAATTCAAACTGTTACTGGAAACGAATGCTTCAACCTAGAAGAATAAAAATTGGGCAGCCAAGTGGGATTAGTGAACTGATCATTACCACCATGTATCATCAAGATTTGGTGAAAAAATGTTTGCTGAGATTTCAGCAAACTAGTAGTTTTTTGGAAGCTTGGCAACCCCTTTAAACGAAAGTGTTTTTCTCCAGTCTCGGCATGGGGTACTTCAAGAGGAAACAAACCATAGAGATAGAACTTAGAACTACTTCATTTGGTCAAGTTTCAAGGAGCTAGCACAAACCGTGTTTGATTAGAGTTTCAAAAACATCTATCTATATAGCAGAAAACAGAGTGAAACCTAAAAATTCAAAGTGTTACTGGAAACGAATGCTTGAACCTAGAAGAGTGAAAGTTGGGCAGCCAAGTGGGATTAGTGAACTGATCATTACCACCAAGTATCATCAAGATTTGGTGAAAAAATGTTTGCTGAGATTTCAGCAAACTAGTAGTTTTTTGGAATCTTGGCAACCCCTTTCAAACGAAAGTGTTTTTCGCCAGTCTCTGCATGGGGTACTTCAAGAGGAAACAAACCATAGAGATAGAACATAGAACTACTTCATTTTGTCAAGTTTCAAAGTGCTAGCACAAACCGTGTTTGATATAGAATTCCAAACACAGCTATCTATGTAGGAGAAAACAGAGTGAAACCTAAAAATTCAAACTGTTACTGGAAACGAATGCTTCAACCTAGAAGAATAAAAATTGGGCAGCCAAGTGGGATTAGTGAACTGATCATTACCACCAAGTATCATCAAGATTTGGTGAAAAAATGTTTGCTGAGATTTCAGCAAACTGGTAGTTTTTTGTAAGCTTTGCAACCTCTTTCAAACAAAAGTGTTTTTCGCCAGTCTCTGCATGGGGTACTTCAAGAGGAAACAAACCATAGAGATAGAAATTAGAACTACTTCATTTGGTCAAGTTTCAAGGAGCTAGCACAAACCGTGTTTGATTTAGAATTCCAAACACAGCTATCTATGTAGGAGAAAACAGAGTGAAAAATAAAAATTCAAACTGTTACTGGAAACGAATGCTTCAACCAAGAAGAATAAAAATTGGGCAGCCAAGTGGGATTAGTGAACTGATCATTACCACCAAGTATCATCAAGATTTGGTGAAAAAATGTTTGCTGAGATTTCAGCAAACTAGTAGTTTTTTGGAAGCTTTGCAACCCCTTTCCAACGAAAGTGTTTTTCGCCAGTCTCTCCATGGGGTAATTCAAGAGGAAACAAACCATAGAGATAGAACTTAGAACTACTTCATTTGGTCAAGTTTCAAGGAGCTAGCACAAACCGTGTTTGATTTAGAATTCCAAACACAGCTATCTATGTAGGAGAAAACAGAGTGAAACCTAAAAATTCAAACTGTTAATGGAAACGAATGCTTCAACCTAGAAGAATAAAAATTGGGTAGCCAAGTGGGATTAGTGAACTGATCATTACCACCAAGTATCATCAAATTTGGTGAAAAAATGTTTGCTGAGATATCAGCAAACTAGTAGTTTTTTGGAAGCTTGGCAACCCCTTTCAAACGAAAGTGTTTTTCGCCAGTCTCTGCATGGGGTACTTCAAGAGGAAACAAACCATAGAGATAGAACTTAGAACTACTTCATTTTGTCTAGTTTCAAGGAGCTAGCACAAACCGTGTTTGATTTAGAGTTTCAAACACATCTATCTATATAGGAGAAAACAGAGTGAAATCTAAAAATTCAAAGTGTTACTGGAAACGAACGCTTGAACCTAGAAGAGTGAAAGTTGGGCAGCCAAGTGGGATTAGTGAATTGATCATTACCACCAAGTATCATCAAGTTTTGGTGAAAAAATGTTTGCTGAGATTTCAGAAAACTAGCAGTTTTTTGGAAGCCTGGCACCCCTTTCAAATGAAAGTGTTTTTCGCCAGTCTCTGCATGGGGTACTTCAAGAGGAAACAAACCATAGAGATAGAACTTAGAACTACTTCATTTTGTCAAGTTTCAAAGTGCTAGCACAAACCGTGTTTTATTTAGAATTCCAAAAACAGCTATCTATGTAGGAGAAACAGAGTGAAACCTAAAAATTCAAACTGTTACTGGAAACGAATGGTTCAACCTAGAAGAATAAAAATTGGGCAGCCAAGTGGGATTAGTGAACTGATCATTACCTCCACGTATCATCAAGATTTGGTGAAAAAATGTTTGCTGAGATTTCAGCAAACTAGTAGTTTTTTGGAAGCTTGGCAACCCCTTTCAAACGAAAGTGTTTTTCGCCAGTCTCTGCATGGGGTACTTCAAGAGGAAACAAACCATAGAGATAGAACTTAGAACTACTTCATTTTGTCTAGTTTCAAGGAGCTAGCACAAACCGTGTTTGATTTAGAGTTTCAAACACATCTATCTATATAGCAGAAAACAGAGTGAAACCTAAAAATTCAAAGTGATACTGGAAACGAACGCTTGAACATAGAAGAGTGAAAGTTGGGCAGCCAAGTGGGATTAGTGAATTGATCATTACCACCAAGTATCATCAAGATTTGGTGAAAAAATGTTTGCTGAGATTTCAGAAAACTAGTAGTTTTTTGGAAGCTTGGCAACCCCTTTCAAACGAAAGTGTTTTTCGCCAGTCTCTGCATGGGGTACTTCAAGAGGAAACAAACCATAGAGATAGAACTTAGAACTGCTTCATTTTGTCAAGTTTCAAAGTGCTAGCACAAACCGTGTTTGATTTAGAATTCCAAACACAGCTATCTATGTAGGAGAAAACAGAGTGAAACCTATAAATTCAAACTGTTACTGGAAACGAATGCTTCAACCTAGAAGAATAAAAATTGGGCAGCCAAGTGGGATTAGTGAACTGATCATTACCACCAAGTATCATCAAGATTTGGTGAAAAAATGTTTGCTGAGATTTCAGCAAACTAGTAGTTTTTTGTAAGCTTGGCAACCTCTTTCAAACGAAAGTGTTTTTCGCCAGTCTCTGCATGGGGTACTTCAAGAGGAAACAAACCCTAGAGATAGAACTTAGAACTACTTCATTTGGTCAAGTTTCAAGGAGCTAGCACAAACCGTGTTTGATTTAGAATTCCAAACACAGCTATCTATGTAGGAGAAAACAGAGTGAAACCTAAAAATTCAAACTGTTACTGGAAACGAATGCTTCAACCTAGAAGAATAAAAATTGGGTAGCCAAGTGGGATTAGTGTACTGATCATTACCACCAAGTATCATCAAGATTTGGTGACAAAACGTTTGCTGAGATTTCAGCAAACTAGTAGTTTTTTGGAAGCTTGGCAACCCCTTTAAACGAAAGTGTTTTTCTCCAGTCTCTGCATGGGGTACTTCAAGAGGAAACAAACCATAGAGATAGAACTTAGAACTACATCATTTGGTCAAGTTTCAAGGAGCTAGCACAAACCGTGTTTGATTTAGAGTTTCAAAAACATCTATCTATATAGCAGAAAACAGAGTGAAACCTAAAAATTCAAAGTGTTACTGGAAACGAACGCTTGAACCTAGAAGAGTGAAAGTTGGGCAGCCAAGTGGGATTAGTGAACTGATCATTACCACCAAGTATCATCAAGATTTGGTGAAAAAATACTTGCTGAGATTTCAGCAAACTAGTAGTATTTTGGAATCTTGGCAACCCCTTTCAAACGAAAGTGTTTTTCGCCAGTCTCTGCATGGGGTACTTCAAGAGGAAACAAACCATAGAGATAGAACATAGAACTACTTCATTTTGTCAAGTTTCAAAGTGCTAGCACAAACCGTGTTTGATTTAGAATTCCAAACACAGCTATCTATGTAGGAGAAAACAGAGTGAAACCTAAAAATTCAAACTGTTACTGGAAACGAATGCTTCAACCTAGCAGAATAAAAATTGGGCAGCCAAGTGGGATTAGTGAACTGATCATTACCACCAAGTATCATCAAGATTTGGTGAAAAAATGTTTGCTGAGATTTCAGCAAACTAGTAGTTTTTTGTAAGCTTTGCAAGCTCTTTCAAAAGAAAGTGTTTTTCGCCAGTCTCTGCATGGGGTACTTCAAGAGGAAAAATCCATAGAGATGGAACTTAGAACTACTTCATTTGATCAAGTTTCAAGGAGCTAGCACAAACCGTGTTTGATTTAGAATTCCAAACACAGCTATCTATGTAGGAGAAAACAGAGTGAAACCTAAAAATTCAAACTGTTACTGGAAACGAATGCTTCAACCAAGAAGAATAAAAATTGGGCAGCCAAGTGGGATTAGTGAACTGATCATTACCACCAAGTATCATCAAGATTTGGTGAAAAAATGTTTGCTGAGATTTCAGCAAACTAGTAGTTTTTTGGAAGCTTGGCAACCCCTTTCAAACGAAAGTGTTTTTCGCCAGTCTCTCCATGGGGTACTTCAAGAGGAAACAAACCATAGAGATAGAACTTAGAACTACTTCATTTGGTCAAGTTTCAAGGAGCTAGCACAAACCGTGTTTTATTTAGAATTCCAAACACAGCTATCTATGCAGGAGAAAACAGAGTGAAACATAAAATTCAAACTGTTACTGGAAACGAATGCTTCAACCTAGAAAAATAAAAATTTGGCAGAAAGTGAAATTAGTGAACTGATCATTACCACCAAGTATCATCAAGATTTGTTGAAAAAATGTTTGCTGAGATTTCAGCAAACTAGTAGTTTTTTGGAAGCTTGGCAACCCCTTTCCAACGAAAGTGTTTTTCGCTAGTCTCTGTATGGGGTACTTCAAGAGGAAACAAACCATAGAGATAGAACTTAGAACTACTTCATTCGGTCAAGTTTCAAGGAGCTAGCTCAAACCGAGTTTGATTTAGAATTCCAAACACAGCTATCTATGCAGGAGAAAACAGAGTGAAACATAAAATTCAAACTGTTACTGGAAACGAACGCTTGAACCTAGAAGAGTGAAAATTGGGCAGCCAAGTGGGCTTAGTGAACTGATCATTACCACCAATTATCATCAAGATTTGGTAAAAAATGTTTGCTGAGATTTCAGCAAACTAGAAGTTTTTTTGGAAGCTTGACAACCCCTTTCAAACAAAAGAGTTTTTCGCCAGTCTCTGCATGGGGAACTTCAAGAGGAAACAAACCAAAGAGATAGAACTTAGAACTACTTCATTTGGTCAAGTTTCAAGGAGCTAGCACAAACCGTGTTTGATTTAGAATTCCAAACACAGCTATCTATGTAGGAGGAAACAGAGTGAAACCTAAAAATTCAAAGTGTTACTGGAAACGAACGCTTGAACCTAGAAGAGTGAAAATTGGGCAGCCAAGTGGGCTTAGTGAACTGATCATTACCACCAAGTATCATCAAGATTTGGTGAAAAAATGTTTGCTGAGATTTCAGCAAACTAGTAGTTTTTTGGAAGCTTGGCAACCCCTTTCAAACAAAAGTGTTTTTCGCCAGTCTCTGCATGGGGTACTTCAAGAGAAAACAAACCATAGAGATAGAACTTAGAATTACTTCATTTTGTCTAGTTTCAAGGAGCTAGCACAAACCGTGTTTGATTTAGAGTTTCAAACACATCTATCTATATAGCAGAAAACAGAGTGAAATCTAAAAATTCAAAGTGTTACTGGAAACGAACGCTTGAACCTAGAAGAGTGAAAGTTGGGCAGCCAAGTGGGATTAGTGAATTGATCATTACCACCAAGTATCATCAAGATTTGGTGAAAAAATGTTTGCTGAGATTTCAGAAAACTAGTAGTTTTTTGGAAGCTTGGCACCCCTTTCAAACGAAAGTGTTTTTCGCCAGTCTCTGCATGGGGTACTTCAAGAGGAAACAAACCATAGAGATAGAACTTAGAACTACTTCATTTTGTCAAGTTTCAAAGTGCTAGCACAAACCGTGTTTGATTTAGAATTCCAAAAACAGCTATCTATGTAGGAGAAACAGAGTGAAACCTAAAAATTCAAACTGTTACTGGAAACGAATGCTTCAACCTAGATGAATAAAAATTGGGCAGCCAAGTGGGATTAGTGAACTGATCATTACCTCCACGTATCATCAAGTTTTGGTGAAAAAATGTTTGCTGAGATTTCAGCAAACTAGTAGTTTTTTGGAAGCTTGGCAACCCCTTTCAAACAAAAGTGTTTTTCGCCAGTCTCTGCATGGGGTACTTCAAGAGGAAACAAACCATAGAGATAGAACTTAGAACTACTTCATTTTGTCAAGTTTCAAGGAGCTAGCACAAACCGTGTTTGATTTAGAGTTTCAAACACATCTATCTATATAGCAGAAAACAGAGTGAAACCTAAAAATTCAAAGTGATACTGGAAACGAACGCTTGAACATAGAAGAGTGAAAGTTGGGCAGCCAAGTGGGATTAGTGAATTGATCATTACCACCAAGTATCATCAAGATTTGGTGGAAAAATGTTTGCTGAGATTTCAGAAAACTAGTAGTTTTTTGGAAGCTTGGCAACCCCTTTCAAACGAAAGTGTTTTTCGCCAGTCTCTGCATGGGGTACTTCAAGAGGAAACAAACCATAGAGATAGAACATAGAACTACTTCATTTTGTCAAGTTTCAAAGTGCTAGCACAAACCGTGTTTGATTTAGAATTCCAAACACAGCTATCTATGTAGGAGAAAACAGAGTGAAACCTAAAAATTCAAACTGTTACTGGAAACGAATGCTTCAACCTAGAAGAATAAAACTTGGGCAGCCAAGTGGGATTAGTGAACTGATCATTACCACCAAGTATCATCAAGATTTGGTGAAAAAATGTTTGCTGAGATTTCAGCAAACTAGTAGTTTTTTGTAAGCTTTGCAACCTCTTTCAAACGAAAGTGTTTTTCGCCAGTCTCTGCATGGGGTACTTCAAGAGGAAAAATCCATAGAGATGGAACTTAGAACTACTTCATTTGATCAAGTTTCAAGGAGCTAGCACAAACCGTGTTTGATTTAGAATTCCAAACACAGCTATCTATGTAGGAGAAAACAGAGTGAAACCTAAAAATTCAAACTGTTACTGGAAACGAATGCTTCAACCAAGAAGAATAAAAATTGGGCAGCCAAGTGGGATTAGTGAACTGATCATTACCACCAAGTATCATCAAGATTTGGTGAAAAAGTGTTTGCTGAGATTTCAGCAAACTAGTAGTTTTTTGGAAGCTTGGCAACCCCTTTCAAACGAAAGTGTTTTTCGCCAGTCTCTCCATGGGGTACTTCAAGAGGAAACAAACCATAGAGATAGAACTTAGAACTACTTCATTTGGTCAAGTTTCAAGGAGCTAGCACAAACCGTGTTTTATTTAGAATTCCAAACACAGCTATCTATGCAGGAGAAAACAGAGTGAAACATAAAATTCAAACTGTTACTGGAAACGAATGCTTCAACCTAGAAAAATAAAAATTTGGCAGAAAGTGAAATTAGTGAACTGATCATTACCACCAAGTATCATCAAGATTTGTTGAAAAAATGTTTGCTGAGATTTCAGCAAACTAGTAGTTTTTTGGAAGCTTGGCAACCCCTTTCCAACGAAAGTGTTTTTCGCTAGTCTCTGTATGGGGTACTTCAAGAGGAAACAAACCATAGAGATAGAACTTAGAACTACTTCATTCGGTCAAGTTTCAAGGAGCTAGCTCAAACCGAGTTTGATTTAGAATTCCAAACACAGCTATCTATGCAGGAGAAAACAGAGTGAAACATAAAATTCAAACTGTTACTGGAAACGAACGCTTGAACCTAGAAGAGTGAAAATTGGGCAGCCAAGTGGGCTTAGTGAACTGATCATTACCACCAATTATCATCAAGATTTGGTAAAAAATGTTTGCTGAGATTTCAGCAAACTAGAAGTTTTTTTGGAAGCTTGACAACCCCTTTCAAACAAAAGAGTTTTTCGCCAGTCTCTGCATGGGGAACTTCAAGAGGAAACAAACCAAAGAGATAGAACTTAGAACTACTTCATTTGGTCAAGTTTCAAGGAGCTAGCACAAACCGTGTTTGATTTAGAATTCCAAACACAGCTATCTATGTAGGAGGAAACAGAGTGAAACCTAAAAATTCAAAGTGTTACTGGAAACGAACGCTTGAACCTAGAAGAGTGAAAATTGGGCAGCCAAGTGGGCTTAGTGAACTGATCATTACCACCAAGTATCATCAAGATTTGGTGAAAAAATGTTTGCTGAGATTTCAGCAAACTAGTAGTTTTTTGGAAGCTTGGCAACCCCTTTCAAACAAAAGTGTTTTTCGCCAGTCTCTGCATGGGGTACTTCAAGAGAAAACAAACCATAGAGATAGAACTTAGAATTACTTCATTTTGTCTAGTTTCAAGGAGCTAGCACAAACCGTGTTTGATTTAGAGTTTCAAACACATCTATCTATATAGCAGAAAACAGAGTGAAATCTAAAAATTCAAAGTGTTACTGGAAACGAACGCTTGAACCTAGAAGAGTGAAAGTTGGGCAGCCAAGTGGGATTAGTGAATTGATCATTACCACCAAGTATCATCAAGATTTGGTGAAAAAATGTTTGCTGAGATTTCAGAAAACTAGTAGTTTTTTGGAAGCTTGGCACCCCTTTCAAACGAAAGTGTTTTTCGCCAGTCTCTGCATGGGGTACTTCAAGAGGAAACAAACCATAGAGATAGAACTTAGAACTACTTCATTTTGTCAAGTTTCAAAGTGCTAGCACAAACCGTGTTTGATTTAGAATTCCAAAAACAGCTATCTATGTAGGAGAAACAGAGTGAAACCTAAAAATTCAAACTGTTACTGGAAACGAATGCTTCAACCTAGATGAATAAAAATTGGGCAGCCAAGTGGGATTAGTGAACTGATCATTACCTCCACGTATCATCAAGTTTTGGTGAAAAAATGTTTGCTGAGATTTCAGCAAACTAGTAGTTTTTTGGAAGCTTGGCAACCCCTTTCAAACAAAAGTGTTTTTCGCCAGTCTCTGCATGGGGTACTTCAAGAGGAAACAAACCATAGAGATAGAACTTAGAACTACTTCATTTTGTCAAGTTTCAAGGAGCTAGCACAAACCGTGTTTGATTTAGAGTTTCAAACACATCTATCTATATAGCAGAAAACAGAGTGAAACCTAAAAATTCAAAGTGATACTGGAAACGAACGCTTGAACATAGAAGAGTGAAAGTTGGGCAGCCAAGTGGGATTAGTGAATTGATCATTACCACCAAGTATCATCAAGATTTGGTGGAAAAATGTTTGCTGAGATTTCAGAAAACTAGTAGTTTTTTGGAAGCTTGGCAACCCCTTTCAAACGAAAGTGTTTTTCGCCAGTCTCTGCATGGGGTACTTCAAGAGGAAACAAACCATAGAGATAGAACATAGAACTACTTCATTTTGTCAAGTTTCAAAGTGCTAGCACAAACCGTGTTTGATTTAGAATTCCAAACACAGCTATCTATGTAGGAGAAAACAGAGTGAAACCTAAAAATTCAAACTGTTACTGGAAACGAATGCTTCAACCTAGAAGAATAAAACTTGGGCAGCCAAGTGGGATTAGTGAACTGATCATTACCACCAAGTATCATCAAGATTTGGTGAAAAAATGTTTGCTGAGATTTCAGCAAACTAGTAGTTTTTTGTAAGCTTTGCAACCTCTTTCAAACGAAAGTGTTTTTCGCCAGTCTCTGCATGGGGTACTTCAAGAGGAAACAAACCATAGAGATAGAACATAGAACTACTTCATTTTGTCAAGTTTCAAAGTGCTAGCACAAACCGTGTTTGATTTAGAATTCCAAACACAGCTATCTATGTAGGAGAAAACAGAGTGAAACCTAAAAATTCAAACTGTTACTGGAAACGAATGCTTCAACCTAGAAGAATAAAACTTGGGCAGCCAAGTGGGATTAGTGAACTGATCATTACCACCAAGTATCATCAAGATTTGGTGAAAAAATGTTTGCTGAGATTTCAGCAAACTAGTAGTTTTTTGTAAGCTTTGCAACCTCTTTCAAACGAAAGTGTTTTTCGCCAGTCTCTGCATGGGGTACTTCAAGAGGAAAAATCCATAGAGATAGAACTTAGAACTACTTCATTTGATCAAGTTTCAAGGAGCTAGCACAAACCGTGTTTGATTTAGAATTCCAAACACAGCTATCTATGTAGGAGAAAACAGAGTGAAACCTAAAAATGCAAACTGTTACTGGAAACGAATGCTTCAACCTAGAAGAATTAAAATTGGGCAGCCAAGAGAGATTAGTGAACTGATCATTACCACCAAGTATCATCAAGATTTGGTGAAAAAATATTTGCTGAGATTTCAGCAAGCTAGTAGTTTTTTGGAAGCTTGGCAACCCCTTTCAAACGAAAGTGTTTTTCGCCAGTCTCTGCATGGGGTACTTCAAGAGGAAACAAACCATAGAGATAGAACTTAGAACTACTTCATTTGGTCAAGTTTCAAGGAGCTAGCACAACCGTGTTTGATTTAGAGTTTCAAAAACATCTATCTATATAGCAGAAAACAGAGTGAAACCTAAAAATTCAAAGTGTTACTGGAAACGAATGCTTCAACCTAGAAGAATAAAAATTGGGCAGCCAAGTGGGATTAGTGAACTGATCATTACCACCAAGTATCATCAAGATTTGGTGAAAAAATGTTTGCTGAGATTTCAGCAAACTAGTAGTTTTTTGAAGCTTGGCAACCCCTTTCCAACGAAAGTGTTTTTCGCCAGTCTCTCCATGGGGTACTTCAAGAGGAAACAAACCATAGAGATAGAACTTAGAACTACTTCATTTGGTTAAGTTTCAAGGAGCAAGCACAAACCGTGTTTGATTTTGAATTCCAAACACAGCTATCTATGTAGGAGAAAACAGAGTGAAACCTAAAAATTCAAACTGTTATTGGAAACGAATGCTTCAACCTAGAAGAATAAAAATTGGGTAGCCAAGTGGGATTAGTGAACTGATCATTACACCAAGTATCATCAAATTTGGTGAAAAAATGTTTGCTGAGATTTCAGCAAACTAGTAGTTTTTTGGAAGCTTGGCAACCCCTTTCAAACGAAAGTGTTTTTCGCCAGTCTCTGCATGGGGTACTTCAAGAGGAAACAAACCATAGAGATAGAACTTAGAACTACTTCATTTTGTCTAGTTTCAAGGAGCTAGCACAAACCGTGTTTGATTTAGATTTTCAAACACATCTATCTATATAGCAGAAAACAGAGTGAAATCTAAAAATTCAAAGTGTTACTGGAAACGAACGCTTGAACCTAGAAGAGTGAAAGTTGGGCAGCCAAGTGGGATTAGTGAATTGATCATTACCACCAAGTATCATCAAGATTGGTGAAAAAATGTTTGCTGAGATTTCAGAAAACTAGTAGTTTTTTGGAAGCTTGGCACCCCTTTCAAACGAAAGTGTTTTTCGCCAGTCTCTGCATGGGGTACTTCAAGAGGAAACAAACCATAGAGATAGAACTTAGAACTACTTCATTTTGTCAAGTTTCAAAGTGCTAGCACAAACCGTGTTTGATTTAGAATTCCAAAAACAGCTATCTATGTAGGAGAAACAGAGTGAAACCTAAAAATTCAGACTGTTACTGGAAACGAATGCTTCAACCTAGAAGAATAAAAATTGGGGCAGCCAAGTGGGATTAGTGAACTGATCATTACCTCACGTATCATCAAGATTTGGTGAAAAAATGTTTGCTGAGATTTCAGCAAACTAGTAGTTTTTTGGAAGCTTGGCAACCCCTTTCAAACGAAAGTGTTTTTCGCCAGTCTCTGCATGGGGTACTTCAAGAGGAAAGAAACCATAGAGATAGAACTTAGAACTACTTCATTTTGTCAAGTTTCAAGGGCTAGCACAAACCGTGTTTGATTTAGAGTTTCAAACACATCTATCTATATAGAAGAAAACAGAGTGAAACCTAAAATCAAAGTGATACTGGAAACGAACGCTTGAACATAGAAGAGTGAAAGTTGGGCAGCCAAGTGGGATTAGTGAATTGATCATTACCACCAAGTATCATCAAGATTTGGTGAAAAAATGTTTGCTGAGATTTCAGAAAACTAGTAGTTTTTTGGAAGCTTGGCAACCCCTTTCAAACGAAAGTGTTTTTCGCCAGTCTCTGCATGGGGTACTTCAAGAGGAAACAAACCATAGAGATAGAACTTAGAACTGCTTCATTTTGTCAAGTTTCAAAGTGCTAGCACAAACCGTGTTTGATTTACAATTCCAAACACAGCTATCTATGTAGGAGAAAACAGAGTGAAACCTAAAAATTCAAACTGTTACTGGAAACGAATGCTTCAACCTAGAAGAATAAAATTGGGCAGCCAAGTGGGATTAGTGAACTGATCATTACCACCAAGTATCATCAAGATTTGGTGAAAAAATGTTTGCTGAGATTTCAGCAAACTAGTAGTTTTTTGTAAGCTTGGCAACCTCTTTCAAACGAAATTGTTTTTCGCCAGTCTCTGCATGGGGTACTTCAAGAGGAAACAAACCCTAGAGAGAGAACTTAGAACTACTTCATTTGGTCAAGTTTCAAGGAGCTAGCACAAACCGTGTTTGATTCAGAATTCCAAACACAGCTATCTATGTAGGAGAAAACAGAGTGAAACCTAAAAATTCAAACTGTTACTGGAAACGAATGCTTCAACCTAGAAGAATAAAAATTGGGTAGCCAAGTGGGATTAGTGTACTGATCATTACCACCAAGTATCATCAAGATTTGGTGACAAAACGTTTGCTGAGATTTCAGCAAACTAGTAGTTTTTTGGAAGCTTGGCAACCCCTTTAAACAAAAGTGTTTTTCTCCAGTCTCTGCATGGGGTACTTCAAGAGGAAAGAAACCATAGAGATAGAACTTAGAACTACATCATTTGGTCAAGTTTCTTGGAGCTAGCACAAACCGTGTTTGATTTAGAGTTTCAAAAACATCTATCTATATAGCAGAAAACAGAGTGAAACCTAAAAATTCAAAGTGTTACTGGAAACGAACGCTTGAACCTAGAAGAGTGAAAGTTGGGCAGCCAAGTGGGATTAGTGAACTGATCATTACCACCAAGTATCATCAAGATTTGGTGAAAAAATACTTGCTGAGATTTCAGCAAACTAGTAGTTTTTTGGAATCTTGGCAACCCCTTTCAAACGAAAGTGTTTTTCGCCAGTCTCTGCATGGGGTACTTCAAGAGGAAACAAACCATAGAGATAGAACATAGAACTACTTCATTTTGTCAAGTTTCAAAGTGCTAGCACAAACCGTGTTTGATTTAGAATTCCAAACACAGCTATCTATGTAGGAGAAAACAGAGTGAAACCTAAAAATTCAAACTGTTACTGGAAACGAATGCTTCAACCTAGAAGAATAAAAATTGGGCAGCCAAGTGGGATTAGTGAACTGATCATTACCACCAAGTATCATCAAGATTTGGTGAAAAAATGTTTGCTGAGATTTCAGCAAACTAGTAGTTTTTTGTAAGCTTTGCAACCTCTTTCAAACGAAAGTGTTTTTCGCCAGCCTCTGCATGGGGTACTTCAAGAGGAAAAATCCATAGAGATAGAACTTAGAACTACTTCATTTGATCAAGTTTCAAGGAGCTAGCACAAACCGTGTTTTATTTAGAATTCCAAACACAGCTATCTATGCAGGAGAAAACAGAGTGAAACATAAAATTCAAACTGTTACTGGAAACGAATGCTTCAACCTAGAAAAATAAAAATTTGGCAGAAAGTGAAATTAGTGAACTGATCATTACCACCAAGTATCATCAAGATTTGTTGAAAAAATGTTTGCTGAGATTTCAGCAAACTAGTAGTTTTTTGGAAGCTTGGCAACCCCTTTCCAACGAAAGTGTTTTTCGCTAGTCTCTGTATGGGGTACTTCAAGAGGAAACAAACCATAGAGATAGAACTTAGAACTACTTCATTCGGTCAAGTTTCAAGGAGCTAGCTCAAACCGAGTTTGATTTAGAATTCCAAACACAGCTATCTATGCAGGAGAAAACAGAGTGAAACATAAAATTCAAACTGTTACTGGAAACGAATGCTTCAACCTAGAAAAATAAAAATTGGGCAGCCAAGTGGGCTTAGTGAACTGATCATTACCACCAATTATCATCAAGATTTGGTAAAAAATGTTTGCTGAGATTTCAGCAAACTAGAAGTTTTTTTAGAAGCTTGACAACCCCTTTCAAACAAAAGAGTTTTTCGCCAGTCTCTGCATGGGGAACTTCAAGAGGAAACAAACCATAGAGATAGAACTTAGAACTACTTCATTTGGTCAAGTTTCAAGGAGCTAGCACAAACCGTGTTTGATTTAGAATTCCAAACACAGCTATCTATGTAGGAGGAAACAGAGTGAAACCTAAAAATTCAAAGTGTTACTGGAAACGAACGCTTGAACCTAGAAGAGTGAAAATTGGGCAGCCAAGTGGGCTTAGTGAACTGATCATTACCACCAAGTATCATCAAGATTTGGTGAAAAAATGTTTGCTGAGATTTCAGCAAACTAGTAGTTTTTTGGAAGCTTGGCAACCCCTTTCAAACGAAGTGCTTTTCGCCAGTCTCTGCATGGGGTACTTCTAGAGGAAACAAACCATAGAGATAGAACTTAGAACTACTTCATTTGGTCAAGTTTCAAGGAGCTAGCACAAACCGTGTTTGATTTAGAATTCCAAAAACAGCTATCTATGTAGGAGAAAACAGAGTGAAAACTAAATTTTCAAACTGTTACTGGAAACGAATGCTTCAACCTAGAAGAATAAAAATTGGGCAGCCATGTGGGATTAGTGAACTGATCATTACCACCAAGTATCATCAAGATTTGGTGAAAAAATGTTTGCTGAGATTTCAGCAAACTAGTAGTTTTTTGGAAGCTTGGCAACCCCTTTAAAAAGAAAGTGTTTTTCGCCAGTCTCTGCATGGGGTACTTCAAGAGGAAACAAACCATAGAGATAGAACTTAGAACTACTTCATTTGGTCAATTTTCAAGGAGCTAGCACAAACCGTGTTTGATTTAGAGTTTCAAAACATCTATCTATATAGCAGAAAACAGAGTGAAACCTAAACATTCTAAGTGTTACTGGAAACGAACGCTTGAACATAGAAGATTGAAAATTGGGCAGCCAAGGGGGCTTAGTGAACTGATCATTACCACCAAGTACCATCAAGATTTGGTGAAAAAATGTTTGCTGAGATTTCAGCAAACTAGTAGTTTTTTGGAAGCTTGGCACCCCTTTCAAACGAAAGTGCTTTTCACCAGTCTCTGCATGGGGAACTTCAAGAGGAAACAAACCATATAGATAGAACATATAACTAATTCATTTAGTCAAGTTTCAAGGAGCTAGCACAAACCGTGTTTGATTTAGAATTCCAAAAACAGCTATCTATGTAGGAGAAAACAGAGTGAAACCTAAAAATTCAAACTGTTACTGGAAACGAATGCTTCAACCTAGAAGAATAAAAATTGGGCAGAAAGTGAAATTAGTGAACTGATCATTACCACCAAGTATCATCAAGATTTGGTGAAAAAATGTTTGCTGAGATTTCAGCAAACTAGTAGTTTTGGGAAGCTTGGCAACCCCTTTCAAACGAATGTGGTTTTCGCCAGTCTCTGCATGGGGTACTTCAAGAGGAAACAAACCATAGAGATAGAACTTAGAACTACTTCATTTGGTCAAGTTTCAAGGAGCTAGCAAAAACCGTGTTTGATTTAGAGTTTCAAACACATCTATCTATAAAGCAGAAAACAGAGTGAAACCTAAAAATTCAAAGTGTTACTGGAAACGAACGCTTGAACATAGAAGTGTGAAAATTGGGCAGCGAAGTGGCTTAGTGAACTGATCATTACCACCAATATCATCAAGATTTGGTGAAAAAATGTTTGTTGAGATTTCAGCAACTAGTAGTTTT
>NW_027515127.1:0-93018 GCF_048772815.1 Callospermophilus lateralis
TTGATTTAGAATTCCAAACACAGCTATCTATGTAGGAGAAAACAGAGTGAAACCTAAAAATTCAAAGTGTTACTGGAAACGAACGCTTGAACCTAGAAGAGTGAAAATTGGGCAGCCAAGTGGGCTAAGTGAACTGATCATTACCACCAAGTATCATCAAGATTTGCTGAAAAAATGTTTGCTGAGATTTCAGCAAACTAGTAGTTTTTTGGAAGCTTGGCCACCCCTTTCAAACGAAAGGGACTTTCGCCAGTCTCTGCATGGGGTACTTCAAGAGGAAAGAAACCATATAGATAGAACTTAGAACTACTTCATATGGTCAAGTTTCAAGGAGCTAGCACAAACCGTGTTTGATTAGAGTTTCAAACACCTCTATCTATATAGCAGAAAACAGAGTGAAACCTAAAAATTCAATGTGTTACTGGAAACGAACGCTTGAACCTAGAAGAGTGAAAATTGGGCAGCCAAGTGGGCTTAGTGAACTGATCATTAACACCAAGTATCATCAAGGTTTGGTGAAAAAATGTTTGCTGAGATTTCAGCAAACTAGTAGTTTTTTGGAAGCTTGGCAACCCCTTTCCAACGAAAGTGTTTTTCGCCAGTCTCTGCATGGGGTACTTCAAGAGGAAACAAACCATAGAGATAGAACTTAGAACTACTTCATTTGCTCAAGTTTCAAGGAGCTAGCTCAAACCGTGTTTGATTTAGAATTCCAAACACAGCTATCTATGCAGGAGAAAACAGAGTGAAACCTAAAAATTCAAACTGTTACTGGAAACGAATGCCTCAACCTAGAAGAATAAAAATTGTGCAGCCAAGTGGGCTTAGTGAACTGATCATTACCACCAAGTATCATCAAGATTTGGTGAAAAAATGTTTGCTGAGATTTCAGCAAACTTGAAGTTTTTTTGGAAGCTTGGCAACCCCTTTTTAACGAAAGTGTTTTTGCCAGTCTCTGCATGGGGTACTTCAAGAGGAAACAAACCATAGAGATAGAACTTAGAACTACTTCATTTTGTCAAGTTTCAAGGAGCTAGCACAAACCGTGTTTGATTTAGAATTCCAAACACAGCTATCTATGTAGGAGAAAACCGAGTGAAACCTAAAAATTCAAAGTGTTACTGGAAACGAACGCTTGAACCTAGAAGAGTGAAAATTGGGCAGCCAAGTGGGCTTAGTGAACTGATCATTACCACCAAGTATCATCAAGATTTGGTGAAAAAATGTTTGCTGAGATTTCAGCAAACTAGTAGTTTTTTGGAAGCTTGGCTACCCCTTTCAAACGAAAGTGTTTTTCGCCAGTCAATGCATGGGGTACTTCAAGAGGAAACGAACCATAGAGATAGAACTTAGAACTACTTCATTTGGTCAAGTTTCAAGGAGCTAGCACAAACCGTGTTTGATTAGAGTTTCAAACACCTCTATCTATATAGCAGAAAACAGAGTGAAACCTAAAAATTCAAAGTGTTACTGGAAACGAACGCTTGAACCTAGAAGAGTGAAAATTGGGCAGCCAAGTCGGCTTAGTGAACTGATCATTACCACCAAGAATCATCAAGATTTGGTGAAAAAATGTTTGCTGAGATTTCAGCAAACTAGTAGTTTTTTGGAAGCTTGGCCACCCCTTTCCATCGAAAGTGTTTTTCGCCAGTCTCTGCATGGGGTACTTCAAGAGGAAACAAACCATAGAGATAGAACTTAGAACTACTTCATTTGGTCAAGTTTCAAGGAGCTAGCTCAAACCGTGTTTGATTTAGAATTCCAAACACAGGTATCTATGTAGGAGAAAACCGAGTGAAACCTAAAAATTCAAAGTGTTACTGGAAACGAACGCTTGAACCTAGAAGAGTGAAAATTGGGAAGCCAAGTGGGCTTAGTGAACTGATCATTACCACCAAGTATCATCAAGATTTGGTGAAAAAATGTTTGCTGAGATTTCAGCAAACTAGTAGTTTTTTGGAAGCTTGGCAACCCCTTTCCAACGAAAGTGTTTTTCGCCAGTCTCTGCATGGGGTACTTCAAGAGGAAACAAACCATAGAGATAGAACTTAGAACTACTTCATTTGGTCAAGTTTCAAGGAGCTAGCACAAACCGTGTTTGATTTAGAATTCCAAACACAGCTATCTATGTAGGAGAAAACCGAGTGAAACCTAAAAATTCAAAGTGTTACTGGAAACGAACGCTTGAACCTAGAAGAGTGAAAATAGGGCAGCCAAGTGGACTTAGTGAACTGATGATTACCACCAAGTATCATCAAGATTTGGTGAAAAAATGTTTGCTGAGAATTCAACAAACTAGAAGTTTTTTTGGAAGCTTGGTAACCCCTTTCAAACGAAAGTGTTTTTCGCCAGTCTCTGCATGGGGCACTTCAAGAGGAAACAAACCATAGAGATAGAACATAGAACTACTTCATTTGGTCAAGTTTCAAGGAGTTAGCACAAACCGTGTTTTATTTAGAATTCAAAACACAGCTATCTATGTAGGAGAAAACAGAGTGAAACCTAAAAATTCACACTGTTACTGGAAACTAATGCTTCAACCCAGAAGAATAAAAATTGGGCAGCCATGTGGAATTAGTGAACTGATCATTACCACCAAGTATCATCAAGATTTGGTGAAAAAATGTTTGCTGAGATTTCAGCAAACTAGTAGTTTTTTGGAAGCTTGGCTACCCCTTTCAAACGAAAGTGTTTTTCGAGAGTCTCTGCATGGGGTACTTCAAGAGGAAACAAACCATAGAGAAAGAACTTAGAACTACTTCATTTGGTCAAGTTTCAAGGAGCTAGCACAAACCGTGTTTGATTTAGAATTCCAAACACAGCTATCTATGCAGGAGAAAACAGAGTGAAACCTAAAAATTCAAAGTGTTACTGGAAACGAACGCTTGAAAATACAAGAGTGAAAATTGGGCAGCCAAGTGGGCTTAGTGAACTGATGATTACCACCAAGTATCATCAAGATTTTTTGAAAAAAATATTTGCTGAGATTTCAGCAAACTAGTAGTTTTTTGGAAGCTTGGCAACCCCTTTCAAACGAAAGTGCTTTTCGCCAGTCTCTGCATGGGGTACTTCAAGAGGAAACTAACCATAGAGATAGAACTTAGAACTACTTCATTTGGTCAAGTATCAAGGAGCTAGCACAAACCGTGTTTGATTTAGAATTCCAAACACAGCTATCTATATAGCAGAAAAAAAAATTAAAACCTAAAAATTCAAAGTGTTACTGGAAACGAACGCTTGAACCTAGAAGAGTGAAAATTGGGCAGCCAAGTGGGATTAGTGAACTGATCATTACCACCAAGTATCATCAAGATATGGTGAAAAAACATTTGCTGAGATTTCAGCAAACTAGTAGTTTTTTGGAAGCTTGGCAACCCCTTTCAAACGAAAGTGTTTTCGCCAGTCTCTGCATGGGGTACTTCAAGAGGAAACAAACCATAGAGATAGAACTTAGAACTACTTCATTTGGTCAAGTTTCAAGGAGCTACCACAAACCGTGTTTGATTTAGAATTCCAAACACAGCTATCTATGTAGAAGAAAACACAGTGAAACCTAAAAATTCAAACTGTTACTTTAAACGAATGCTTCACCTAGAAGAATAAAAATTGGGCAGCCAAGTGGGACTAGTGAACTGATCATTACCACCAAGTATCATCAAGATTTGGTGAAAAAATGTTTGCTCATATTTCAGCTAACTAGTAGTTTTTTGGAAGCTTGGCAACCCCTTTCAAACGAAAGTGTTTTTCGCCAGTCTCTGCATGGGGTACTTCAAGAGAAAACAAACCATAGAGATAAAACTTAGAACTACTTCATTTGGTCAAGTTTCAAGGAGCTAGCACAAACCGTGTTTGATTTAGAATTCCAAACACAGCTATCTATGTAGGAGAAAACAGAGTGAAACCTAAAAATTCAAAGTGTTACTGGAAACGAACGCTTGAACCTAGAAGAGTGAAAATTGGGCAGCCAAGTGGGCTAAGTGAACTGATCATTACCACCAAGTATCATCAAGATTTGGTGAAAAAATGTTTGCTGAGATTTCAGCAAACTAGTAGTTTTTTGGAAGCTTGGCCACCCCTTTCAAACGAAAGTGTTTTTCGAGAGTCTCTGCATGGGGTACTTCAAGAGGAAACAAACCATAGAGATAGAACTTAGAACTACTTCATTTGGTCAAGTTTCAAGGAGCTAGCACAAACCGTGTTTGATTTAGAATTCCAAACACAGCTATCTATGCAGGAGAAAACAGAGTGAAACCTAAAAATTCAAAGTGTTACTGGAAACGAACGCTTGAAAATAGAAGAGTGAAAATTGGGCAGCCAAGTGGGCTTAGTGAACTGATGATTACCACCAAGTATCATCAAGATTTTTTGAAAAAATATTTGCTGAGATTTCAGCAAACTAGTAGTTTTTTGGAAGCTTGGCAACCCCTTTCAAACGAAAGTGCTTTTCGCCAGTCTCTGCATGGGGTACTTCAAGAGGAAACAAACCATAGAGATAGAACTTAGAACTACTTCATTTGGTCAAGTATCAAGGAGCTAGCACAAACCGTGTTTGATTTAGAATTCCAAAAACAGCTATCTATATAGCAGAAAAAAATTGAAACCTAAAAATTCAAAGTGTTACTGGAACCGAACGCTTGAACCTAGAAGAGTGAAAATTGGGCAGCCAAGTGGGATTAGTGAACTCATCATTACCACCAAGTATCATCAAGATATGGTGAAAAAACATTTGCTGAGATTTCAGCAAACTAGTAGTTTTTTGGAAGCTTGGCAACCCCTTTCAAACGAAAGTGTTTTTCGCCAGTCTCTGCATGGGGTACTTCAAGAGGAAACAAACCATAGAGATAGAACTTAGAACTACTTCATTTGGTCAAGTTTCAAGGAGCTAGCACAAACCGTGTTTGATTTAGAATTCCAAACACAGCTATCTATGTAGAAGAAAACAGAGTGAAACCTAAAAATTCAAACTGTTACTGGAAACGAATGCTTCACCTAGAAGAATAAAAATTGGGCAGCCAAGTGGGATTAGTGAACTGATCATTACCACCAAGTATCATCAAGATTTGGTGAAAAAATATTTGCTCATATTTCAGCAAACTAGTAGTTTTTTGGAAGCTTGGCAACCCCTTTCAAACGAAAGTGTTTTTCGTCAGTCTCTGCATGGGGTACTTCAAGAGAAAACAAACCATAGAGATAAAACTTAGAACTACTTCGTTTGGTCAAGTTTCAAGGAGCTAGCACAAACCGTGTTTGATTTAGAATTCCAAACACAGCTATCTATGTAGGAGAAAACAGAGTGAAACCTAAAAATTCAAAGTGTTACTGGAAACGAACGCTTGAACCTAGAAGAGTGAAAATTGGGCAGCCAAGTTGGCTAAGTGAACTGATCATTACCACCAAGTATCATCAAGATTTGCTGAAAAAATGTTTGCTGAGATTTCAGCAAACTAGTAGTTTTTTGGAAGCTTGGCCACCCCTTTCAAACGAAAGGGACTTTCGCCAGTCTCTGCATGGGGTACTTCAAGAGGAAAGAAACCATATAGATAGAACTTAGAACTACTTCATATGGTCAAGTTTCAAGGAGCTAGCACAAACCGTGTTTGATTAGAGTTTCAAACACCTCTATCTATATAGCAGAAAACAGAGTGAAACCTAAAAATTCAAAGTGTTACTGGAAACGAACGCTTGAACCTAGAAGAGTGAAAATTGGGCAGCCAAGTGGGCTTAGTGAACTGATCATTACCACCAAGTATCATCAAGATTTGGTGAAAAAATGTTTGCTGAGATTTCAGCAAACTAGTAGTTTTTTGGAAGCTTGGCAACCCCTTTCCAACGAAAGTGTTTTTCGCCAGTCTCTGCATGGGGTACTTCAAGAGGAAACAAACCATAGAGATAGAACTTAGAACTACTTCATTTGCTCAAGTTTCAAGGAGCTAGCTCAAACCGTGTTTGATTTAGAATTCCAAACACAGCTATCTATGCAGGAGAAAACAGAGTGAAACCTAAAAATTCAAACTGTTACTGGAAACGAATGCCTCAACCTAGAAGAATAAAAATTGTGCAGCCAAGTGGGCTTAGTTAACTGATCATTACCACCAAGTATCATCAAGATTTGGTGAAAAAATGTTTGCTGAGATTTCAGCAAACTTGAAGTTTTTTTGGAAGCTTGGCAACCCCTTTTTAACGAAAGTGTTTTTGCCAGTCTCTGCATGGGGTACTTCAAGAGGAAACAAACCATAGAGATAGACCTTAGAACTACTTCATTTGGTCAAGTTTCAAGGAGCTAGCACAAACCGTGTTTGATTTAGAATTCCAAACACAGCTATCTATGTAGGAGAAAACCGAGTGAAACCTAAAAATTCAAAGTGTTACTGGAAACGAACGCTTGAACCTAGAAGAGTGAAAATTGGGCAGCCAAGTGGGCTTAGTGAACTGATCATTACCACCAAGTATCATCAAGATTTGGTGAAAAAATGTTTGCTGAGATTTCAGCAAACTAGTACTTTTTTGGAAGCTTGGCTACCCCTTTCAAACTAAAGTGTTTTTCGCCAGTCAATGCATGGGGTACTTCAAGAGGAAACGGACCATAGAGATAGAACATAGAACTACTTCATTTGGTCAAGTTTCAAGGAGTTAGCACAAACCGTGTTTTATTTAGAATTCAAAACACAGCTATCTATGTAGGAGAAAACAGAGTGAAACCTAAAAATTCACACTGTTACTGGAAACTAATGCTTCAACCCAGAAGAATAAAAATTGGGCAGCCATGTGGAATTAGTGAACTGATCATTACCACCAAGTATCATCAAGATTTGGTGAAAAAATGTTTGCTGAGATTTCAGCAAACTAGTAGTTTTTTGGAAGCTTGGCTACCCCTTTCAAACGAAAGTGTTTTTCGAGAGTCTCTGCATGGGGTACTTCAAGAGGAAACAAACCATAGAGATAGAACTTAGAACTACTTCATTTGGTCAAGTTTCAAGGAGCTAGCACAAACCGTGTTTGATTTAGAATACCAAACACAGCTATCTATGCAGGAGAAAACAGAGTGAAACCTAAAAATTCAAAGTGTTACTGGAAACGAACGCTTGAAAATAGAAGAGTGAAAATTGGGCAGCCAAGTGGGCTTAGTGAACTGATGATTACCACCAAGTATCATCAAGATTTTTTGAAAAAATATTTGCTGAGATTTCAGCAAACTAGTATTTTTTTGGAAGCTTGGCAACCCCTTTCAAACGAAAGTGCTTTTCGCCAGTCTCTGCATGGGGTACTTCAAGAGGAAACAAACCATAGAGATAGAACTTAGAACTACTTCATTTGGTCAAGTATCAAGGAGCTAGCACAAACCGTGTTTGATTTAGAATTCCAAACACAGCTATCTATATAGCAGAAAAAAAATTAAAACCTAAAAATTCAAAGTGTTACTGGAAACGAACGCTTGAACCTAGAAGAGTGAAAATTGGGCAGCCAAGTGGGATTAGTGAACTGATCATTAACACCAAGTATCATCAAGATATGGTGAAAAAACATTTGCTGAGATTTCAGCAAACTAGTAGTTTTTTGGAAGCTTGGCAACCCCTTTCAAACGAAAGTGTTTTTCGCCAGTCTCTGCATGGGGTACTTCAAGAGGAAACAAACCATAGAGATAGAACTTAGAACTACTTCATTTGGTCAAGTTTCAAGGAGCTAGCACAAACCGTGTTTGATTTAGAATTCCAAACACAGCTATCTATGTAGAAGAAAACACAGTGAAACCTAAAAATTCAAACTGTTACTGGAAACGAATGCTTCACCTAGAAGAATAAAAATTGGGCAGCCAAGTGGGACTAGTGAACTGATCATTACCACCAAGTATCATCAAGATTTGGTGAAAAAATGTTTGCTCATATTTCAGCAAACTAGTAGTTTTTTGGAAGCTTGGCAACCCCTTTCAAACGAAAGTGTTTTTCGCCAGTCTCTGCATGGGGTACTTCAAGAGAAAACAAACCATAGAGATAAAACTTAGAACTACTTCATTTGGTCAAGTTTCAAGGAGCTAGCACAAACCGTGTTTGATTTAGAATTCCAAACACAGCTATCTATGTAGGAGAAAACAGAGTGAAACCTAAAAATTCAAAGTGTTACTGGAAACGAACGCTTGAACCTAGAAGAGTGAAAATTGGGCAGCCAAGTGGGCTAAGTGAACTGATCATTACCACCAAGTATCATCAAGATTTGCTGAAAAAATGTTTGCTGAGATTTCAGCAAACTAGTAGTTTTTTGGAAGCTTGGCCACCCCTTTCAAACGAAAGGGACTTTCGCCAGTCTCTGCATGGGGTACTTCAAGAGGAAAGAAACCATATAGATAGAACTTAGAACTACTTCATATGGTCAAGTGTCAAGGAGCTAGCACAAACCGTGTTTGATTAGAGTTTCAAACACCTCTATCTATATAGCAGAAAACGGAGTGAAATCTAAAAATTCAAAGTGTTACTGGAAACGAACGCTTGAACCTAGAAGAGAGAAAATCGGGCAGCCAAGTGGGCTTAGTGAACTGATCATTACCCCCAAGTATTATCAAGATTTGGTGAAGAAATGTTTGCTGAGATTTCAGCAAACTAGTAGTTTTTTGGAAGCTTGGCAACCCCTTTCCAACGAAAGTGTTTTTCGCCAGTCTCTGCATGGGGTACTTCAAGAGGAAACAAACCATAGAGATAGAACTTAGAACTACTTCATTTCGTCAAGTTTCAAGGAGTTAGCTCAAACCGTGTTTGATTTAGATTTCCAAACACAGCTATCTATGCAGGAGAAAACAGAGTGATTCCTAAAAATTCAAACTGTTACTGGAAACGAATGCTTCAACATAGAAGAATAAAAAATGGGCAGCCAAGTGGGCTTAGTGAACTGATCATTACCACCAAGTATCATCAAGATTTGGTGAAAAAATGTTTGCTGAGATTTCAGCAAACTAGAAGATTTTGGAAGCTTGGCAACCCCTTTCAAACGAAAGTGTTTTTCGCCAGTCTCTGCATGGGGTACTTCAAGTGGAAACAAAAAATAGAGATAGAACTTAGAACTACTTCATTTGGTCAAGTTTCAAGGAGCTAGCTCAAACCGTGTTTGATTTAGAATTCCAAACACAGCTATCTATGTAGGAGAAAACCGAGTGAAACCTAAAAATTCAAAGTGTTACTGGAAACGAACGCTTGAACCTAGAAGAGTGAAAATTGGGAAGCCAAGTGGGCTTAGTGAACTGATCATTACCACCAAGTATCATCAAGTTTTGGTGAAAAAATATTTGCTGAGATTTCAGCAAACTAGTAGTTTTTTGGAAGCTTGGCAACCCCTTTCAAACGAAATTGTTTTTCGCCAGTCTCTGCATGGGGTACTTTAAGAGGAAAGAAACCATATAGATAGAACTTAGAACTACTTCATTTGGTCAAGTTTCAAGGAGCTAGCACAAACCGTGTTTGATTTAGAATTCCAAACACAGCTATCTATGTAGGAGAAAACCGAGTGAAACCTAAAAATTCAAAGTGTTACGGGAAACGAACGCTTGAACCTAGAAGAGTGAAAATTGGGCAGCCAAGTGGGCTTAGTGAACTGATGATTACCACCAAGTATCATCAAGATTTGGTGAAAAAATGTTTGCTGAGATTTCAGCAAACTAGTAGTTTTTTGGAAGCTTGGCAACCCCTTTCAAACGAAAGTGCTTTTCGCCAGTCTCTGCATGGGGTACTTCAAGAGGAAACAAACCATAGAGATAGAACTTAGAACTACTTCATTTGGTCAACTTTCAAGGAGCTAGCACAAACCGTGGTTGATTTAGAATTCCAAACACAGCTATCTATGTAGGAGAAAACCGAGTGAAACCTAAAAATTCAAACTGTTACTGGAAACGAATGCTTCAACCTAGAAGAATAAAAATTGGGCAGCCAAGTGGGATTAGTGAACTGATCATTACCACCAAGTATCATCAAGATTTGGTGAAAAAAAGTTTGCCGAGATTTCAGCAAACTAGTAGTTTCTTGGAAGCTTGGCAACCCCTTTCAAACGAAAGTGTTTTTCGCCAGTCTCTGCATGGGGTACTTCAAGAGGAAACAAACCATAGAGATAGAACTTAGAACTACTTCATTTGGTCCAGTTTCAAGGAGCTAGCTCAAACCGTGTTTGATTTAGAATTCCAAATAAAGCTATCTATGCAGGAGAAAACAGAGTGAAACCTAAAAATTCAAACTGTTACTGGAAACGAATGCTTCAACCTAGTAGAATAAAAATTGGGCAGCCATGTGGGCTTAGTGAACTGATCATTACCACCAAGTATCATCAAGATTTGGTGAAAAAATGTTTACTGAGAATTCTGCAAACTAGAAGTTTTTTTGGAAGCTTGGCAACCCCTTTCAAACGAAAGTGTTTTTCACCTGTCTCTGCATGGGGTACTTGAAGAGGAAACAAACCATAGAGATAGAACTTAGAACTACTTCATTTGGTCAAGTTTCAAGGAGCTAGCACAAACCGTGTTTGATTTAGAATTCCAAACACAGCTATCTATGTAGGAGAAAACAGAGTGAAACCTAAAAATTCACACTGTTACTGGAAAAGAATGCTTCAACCCAGAAGAATAAAAATTGGGCAGCCAATTGGGCTTAGTGAACTGATGATTACCACCAAGTATCATCAAGATTTGGTGAAAAAATGTTTGCTGAGATTTCAGCAAACTAGTAGTTTTTTGGAAGCTTGGCAACCCCTTTCAAACGAAAGTGTTTTTCGCCAGTCTCTGCATGGTGTACTTCAAGAGGAAACAAACCATAGAGATAGAACTTAGAACTATTTCATTTGGTCAAGTTTCAAGGAGCTAGCACAAACCGTGTTTGATTTAGAATTCCAAACACAGCTATCTATGTAGTAGAAAACAGAGTGAAACCTAAAAATTCAAAGTGTTACTGGAAACGAACGCTTGAACCTAGAAGAGTGAAAATTGGGCAGCCAAGTGGGCTAAGTGAACTGATCATTACCACCAAGTATCATCAAGATTTGCTGAAAAAATGTTTGCTGAGATTTCAGCAAACTAGTAGTTTTTTGGAAGCTTGGCAACTCCTTTCAAACGAAGGTGTTTTTCGCCAGTCTCGGCATGTGGTACTTCAAGAGGAAACAAACCATAGAGATAGAACTTAGAACTACTTCATTTGGTCAAGTTTCAAGGAGCTAGCACAAACCGTGATTGATTTAGAATTCCAAACACAGGTATCTATGTAGGAGAAAACCGAGTGAAAACTAAAAGTTCAAAGTGTTACTGGAAACGAACGCTTGAACCTAGAGGAGTGAAAATTGGGCAGCCAAGTGGGCTTAGTGAACTGATGATTACCACCAAGTATCATCAAGATTTTTTGAAAAAATGTTTGCTGAGATTTCAGCAAACTCGTAGTTTTTTTTAAGCTTGGCCACCCCTTTCAAACGAAAGTGCTTTTCGCCAGTCTCTGCATGGGGTACTTCAAGAGGAAACAAACCATAGAGATAGAACTTAGAACTACTTCATTTGGTCAAGTTTCAAGGAGCTAGCTCAAACCGTGTTTGATTTAGAATTCCAAACACAGCTATCTATGTAGGAGAAAACAGAGTGAAACCTAAAAATTCAAACTGTTACTGGAAAAGAATGCTTCAACCTAGAAGAATAAAACTTGGGCAGCCACGTGGGATTAGTGAACTGATCATTACCACCAAGTATCATCAAGATTGGTGAAAAAATGTTTGCTGAGATTTCAGCAAACTAGTAGTGTTTGGAAGCTTGGCAACCCCTTTCAAACAAAAGTGCTTTTCGCCAGTCTCTGCATGGGGTACTTCAAGAGGAAACAAACCATAGAGATAGAACTTAGAACTACTTCATTTGGTCAAGTTTCAAGGAGCTAGCACAAACCGTTTTTGATTAGAGTTTCAAAAACCTCTATCTATATAGCAGAAAACAGAGAGAAACCTAAAAATTCAAAGTGTTACTGGAAACGAACGCTTGAACCTAGAAGATTGAAAATTTTGCAGCCAAGTGGGCTTAGTGAACTGATCATTACCACCAAGTATCATCAAGATTTGGTGAGAAAATGTTTGCTGAGATTTCAGCAAACTAGTAGTTTTTTGGAAGCTTGGAATCACCTTTCCAACTATAGTGTTTTTTGCCAGTCTCTGCATGGTGTACTTCAAGAGGAAACAAACCATAGAGATAGAACTTAGAACTACTTCATTTGGTCAAGTTTCAAGGAGCTAGCTCAAACCGTGTTTGATTTATAATTCCAAACACAGCTATCTATGCAGGAGAAAACAGAGTGAAACCTAAAAATTCAAACTGTTACTGGAAACGAATGCTTCAACCTAGAAGAATAAAAATTGGTCAGCCAATTGGGCTTAGTGAACTGATCATTACCACCAAGTATCATCAAGATTTGTTGAAAAAATATTTGCTGAGATTTCAGCAAACTAGAAGGTTTTTTGGAAGCTTGGCAACCCCTATCAAACGAAAGTGTTTTTCGGGAGTCTCTGCATGGGGTACTTCAAGAGGAAAAAAACCATAGAGATAGAACTTAGAACTACTTCATTTGGTCAAGTTTCAAAGAGCTAGCACAAACCGTGTTTTATATAGAATTCCAAACACAGCTATATATGTAGGAGAAAACAGAGTGAAACCTAAAAATTCAAAGTGTTACTGGAAACGAACGCTTGAACTAGAAGAGTGAAAATTGGGCAGCCAAGTAGGCTAAGTGAACTGATCATTACCACAAAGTATCATCAAGATTTGGTGAAAAAATGTTTGCTGAGATATCAGCAAACTAGTAGTATTTGGAAGCTTGGCAACTCCTTTCAAAGAAAAGTGCTTTTCGCCAGTCTCTGCATGGGGTACTTCAAGAGGAAACAAACCATAGAGATAGAACTTAGAACTACTTCATTTGGTCAAGTTTCAAGGAGCTAGCACAAACCGTGTTTGATTTAGAATTCCAAACACAGCTATCTATGTAGGAGAAAACAGAGTGAAACCTAAAAATTCAAAGTGTTACTGGAAACGAATGCTTGAACCTAGAAGAGTGAAAATTGGGCAGCCAAGTTGGATAAGTGAACTGATCATTACCACGAAGTATCAACAAGGTTTGGTGAAAAAATGTTTGCTGAGATTTCAGCAAACTAGTAGTTTTTTGGAAGCTTGGCAACCCCTTTCAAACGAAAGTGTTTTTCGCCAGTCTCTGCATGGTGTACTTCAAGAGGAAACAAACCATAGAGATAGAACTTAAAACTATTTCATTTGGTCAAGTTTCAAGGACCTAGCACAAACCGTGTTTTATATAGAATTCCAAACACAGCTATATATGTAGGAGAAAACAGAGTGAAACCTAAAAATTCAAAGTGTTACTGGAAACGAACGCTTGAACATAGAAGAGTGAAAATTGGGCAGCCAAGTAGGCTAAGTGAACTGATCATTACCACCAAGTATCATCAAGATTTGGTGAAAAAATGTTTGCTGAGATATCAGCAAACTAGTAATTTTTTGGAAGCTTGGCAACCCCTTTCAAACGAAAGTGTTTTTCGCCAGTCTCTGCATGGGGTACTTCAAGATTAAACAAACCATAGAGATAGAACTTAGAACTACTTCATTTGGTCAAGTTTCAAGGAGCTAGCACAAACCGTGTTTGATTTAGAATTCCAAACACAGCTATCTATGCAGGAGAAAACAGAGTGAAACCTAAAAATTCAAAGTGTTACTGGAAACGAACGCTTGAACCTAGAGGAGTGAATATTGGGCAGCCAAGTGGGCTTAGTGAACTGATGATTACCACCAAGTATCATCAAGATTTGGTGAAAAAATGTTTGCTGAGATTTCAGCAAACTAGTAGTTTTTTGGAAGCTTGGCAACCCCTTTCAAACGAAAGTGTTTTTCGCCAGTCTCTGCATGGTGTACTTCAAGAGGAAACAAACCATAGAGATAGAACTTAGAACTATTTCATTTGGTCAAGTTTCAAGGAGCTAGCATAAACCGTGTTTGATTTAGAATTCCAAACACAGCTATCTATGTAGTAGAAAACAGAGTGAAACCTAAAAATTCAAAGTGTTACTGGAAACGAACGCTTGAACCTAGAAGAGTGAAAATTGGGCAGCCAAGTGGGCTAAGTGAACTGATCATTACCACCAAGTATCATCAAGATTTGCTGAAAAAATGTTTGCTGAGATTTCAGAAAACTATGAGTTTTTTGGAAGCTTGGCTACCCCTTTCAAACGAAAGTGTTTTTTGCCAGTCTCTGCATGGGGTACTTCAAAAGGAAACAAACAATAGAGATAGAACTTAGAACTACTTCATTTGGTCAACTTTCAAGGAGCTAGCACAAACCGTGGTTGATTTAGAATTCCAAACACAGCTATCTATGTAGGAGAAAACCGAGTGAAACCTAAAAATTCAAACTGTTACTGGAAACGAATGCTTCAACCTAGAAGAATAAAAATTGGGCAGCCAAGTGGGATTAGTGAACTGATCATTACCACCAAGTATCATCAAGATTTGGTGAAAAAAAGTTTGCCGAGATTTCAGCAAACTAGTAGTTTTTTGGAAGCTTGGCAACCCCTTTAAAACGAAAGTGTTTTTCGCCAGTCTCTGCATGGGGTACTTCAAGAGGAAACAAACCATGGAGATAGAACTTAGAACTACTTCATTTGGTCCAGTTTCAAGGAGCTAGCTCAAACCGTGTTTGATTTAGAATTCCAAATAAAGCTATCTATGCAGGAGAAAACAGAGTGAGACCTAAAAATTCAAACTGTTACTGGAAACGAATGCTTCAACCTAGAAGAATAAAAATTGGGCAGCCATGTGGGCTTAGTGAACTGATCATTACCACCAAGTATCATCAAGATTTGGTGAAAAAATGTTTACTGAGAATTCTGCAAACTAGAAGTTTTTTTGGAAGCTTGGCAACCCCTTTCAAACGAAAGTGTTTTTCACCTGTCTCTGCATGGGGTACTTGAAGAGGAAACAAACCATAGAGATAGAACTTAGAACTACTTCATTTGGTCAAGTTTCAAGGAGCTAGCACAAACCGTGTTTGATTTAGAATTCCAAACACAGCTATCTATGTAGGAGAAAACAGAGTGAAACCTAAAAATTCACACTGTTACTGGAAAAGAATGCTTCAACCCAGAAGAATAAAAATTGGGCAGCCAAGTGGGATTAGTGAACTGATCATTACCACCAAGTATCATCAAGATTTGGTGAAAAAATGTTTGCTGAGATTTCAGCAAACTAGTAGTTTTTTGGAAGCTTGGCAACTCCTTTCAAACGAAGGTGTTTTTCGCCAGTCTCTGCATGTGGTACTTCAAGAGGAAACAAACCATAGAGATAGAACTTAGAACTACTTCATTTGGTCAAGTTTCAAGGAGCTAGCACAAACCGTGATTGATTTAGAATTCCAAACACAGGTATCTATGTAGGAGAAAACCGAGTGAAAACTAAAAGTTCAAAGTGTTACTGGAAACGAACGCTTGAACCTAGAGGAGTGAAAATTGGGCAGCCAAGTGGGCTTAGTGAACTGATGATTACCACCAAGTATCATCAAGATTTTTTGAAAAAATGTTTGCTGAGATTTCAGCAAACTCGTAGTTTTTTGGAAGCTTGGCCACCCCTTTCAAACGAAAGTGCTTTTCGCCAGTCTCTGCATGGGGTACTTCAAGAGGAAACAAACCATAGAGATAGAACTTAGAACTACTTCATTTGGTCAAGTTTCAAGGAGCTAGCTCAAACCGTGTTTGATTTAGAATTCCAAACACAGCTATCTATGTAGGAGAAAACAGAGTGAAACCTAAAAATTCAACTGTTACTGGAAAAGAATGCTTCAACCTAGAAGAATAAAAGTTGGGCAGCCACGTGGGATTAGTGAACTGATCATTACCACCAAGTATCATCAAGATTGGTGAAAAAATGTTTGCTGAGATTTCAGCAAACTAGTAGTGTTTGGAAGCTTGGCAACCCCTTTCAAACAAAAGTGCTTTTCGCCAGTCTCTGCATGGGGTACTTCAAGAGGAAACAAACCATAGAGACAGAACTTAGAACTACTTCATTTGGTCAAGTTTCAAGGAGCTAGCACAAACCGTTTTTGATTAGAGTTTCAAACACCTCTATCTATATAGCAGAAAACAGAGTGAAACCTAAAAATTCAAAGTGTTACTGGAAACGAACGCTTGAACCTAGAAGATTGAAAATTGGGCAGCCAAGTGGGCTTAGTGAACTGATCATTACCACCAAGTATCATCAAGATTTGGTGAGAAAATGTTTGCTGAGATATCAGCAAACTAGTAGTTTTTTGGAAGCTTGGAATCCCCTTTCCAACTATAGTGTTTTTTGCCAGTCTCTGCATGGTGTACTTCAAGAGGAAACAAACCATAGAGATAGAACTTAGAACTACTTCATTTGGTCAAGTTTCAAGGAGCTAGCTCAAACCGTGTTTGATTTATAATTCCAAACACAGCTATCTATGCAGGAGAAAACAGAGTGAAACCTAAAAATTCAAACTGTTACTGGAAACGAATGCTTCAACCTAGAAGAATAAAAATTGGTCAGCCAATTGGGCTTAGTGAACTGATCATTACCACCAAGTATCATCAAGATTTGGTGAAAAAATGTTTGCTGAGATTTCAGCAAACTAGAAGTTTTTTTGGAAGCTTGGCAACCCCTATCAAACGAAAGTGTTTTTTGCGAATCTCTGCATGGGGTACTTCAAGAGGAAAAAAACCATAGAGATAGAACTTAGAACTACTTCATTTGGTCAAGTTTCAAGGAGCTAGCACAAACCGTGTTTTATATAGAATTCCAAACACAGCTATATATGTAGGAGAAAACAGAGTGAAACCTAAAAATTCAAAGTGTTACTGGAAACGAACGCTTGAACAAAGAAGAGTGAAAATTGGGCAGCCAAGTAGGCTAAGTGAACTGATCATTACCACCAAGTATCATCAAGATTTGGTGAAAAAATATTTGCTGAGATATCAGCAAACTAGTAGTTTTTTGGAAGCTTGGCAACCCCTTTCAAACGAAAGTGTTTTTCGCCAGTCTCTGCATGGGGTACTTCAAGAGGAAACAAACCATAGAGATAGAACTTAGAACTACTTCATTTGGTCAAGTTTCAAGGAGCTAGCACAAACCGTGTTTGATTTAGAATTCCAAACACAGCTATCTATGTAGGAGAAAACCGAGTGAAACCTAAAAATTCAAAGTGTTACTGGAAACGAACGCTTGAACCTAGAGGAGTGAATATTGGGCAGCCAAGTGGGCTTAGTGAACTGATGATTACCACCAAGTATCATCAAGATTTGGTGAAAAAATGTTTGCTGAGATTTCAGCAAACTAGTAGTTTTTTGGAAGCTTGGCAACCCCTTTCAAACGAAAGTGTTTTTCGCCAGTCTCTGCATGGTGTACTTCAAGAGGAAACAAACCATAGAGATAGAACTTAGAACTATTTCATTTGGTCAAGTTTCAAGGAGCTAGCACAAACAGTGTTTGATTTAGAATTCCAAACACAGCTATCTATGTAGGAGAAAACAGAGTGAAACCTAAAAATTCAAAGTGTTACTTTAAACGAACGCTTGAACCTAGAAGAGTGAAAATTGGGCAGCCAAGTGGGCTTAGTGAACTGATCATTACCACCAAGTATCATCAAGATTTGGTGAAAAAATGTTTGCTGAGATTTCAGCAAACTAGTAGTTTTTTGGAAGCTTGGCAACCCCTTTCAAACGAAAGTGCTTTTCGCCAGTCTCTGCATGGGGTACTTCAAGAGGAAACAAACCATAGAGATAGAAGTTAGAACTACTTCATTTGGTCAAGTTTCAAGGAGCTAGCTCAAACCGTGTTTGATTTATAATTCCAAACACAGCTATCTATGCAGGAGAAAACAGAGTGAAACCTAAAAATTCAAACTGTTACTGGAAACGAATGCTTCAACCTAGAAGAATAAAAATTGGGCAGCCAATTGGGCTTAGTGAACTGATCATTACCACCAAGTATCATCAAGATTTGGTGAAAAAATGTTTGCTGAGATTTCAGCAAACTAGAAGGTTTTTTGGAAGCTTGGCAACCCCTATCAAACGAAAGTGTTTTTCGCGAGTCTCTGCATGGGGTACTTCAAGAGGAAAAAAACCATAAAGATAGAACTTAGAACTACTTCATTTGGTTAAGTTTCAAGGAGCTAGCACAAACCGTGTTTTATATAGAATTCCAAACACAGCTATATATGTAGGAGAAAACAGAGTGAAACCTAAAAATTCAAAGTGTTACTGGAAACGAACGCTTGAACATAGAAGAGTGAAAATTGGGCAGCCAAGTAGGCTAAGTGAACTGATCATTACCACCAAGTATCATCAAGATTTGGTGAAAAAATGTTTGCAGGGATATCAGCAAACTAGTAGTATTTGGAAGCTTGGCAACTCCTTTCAAACAAAAGTGCTTTTCACCAGTCTCTGCATGGGGTACTTCAAGAGGAAACAAACCATAGAGATAGAACTTAGAACTACTTCATTTGGTCAAGTTTAAAGGAGCTAGCAAAAACCGTGTTTGATTTGGAATTCCAAACACAGCTATCTATGTAGGAGAAAACCGAGTGAAACCTAAAAATTCAAAGTGTTACTGGAAACGAACGCTTGAACCTAGAGGAGTGAATATTGGGCAGCCAAGTGGGCTTAGTGAACTGATGATTACCACCAAGTATCATCAAGATTTGGTGAAAAAATGTTTGCTGAGATTTCAGCAAACTAGTAGTTTTTTGGAAGCTTGGCAACCCCTTTCAAACGAAAGTGTTTTTCGCCAGTCTCTGCATGGTGTACTTCAAGAGGAAACAAACCATAGAGATAGAACTTAGAACTATTTCATTTGGTCAAGTTTCAAGGAGCTAGCACAAACCGTGTTTGATTTAGAATTCCAAACACAGCTATCTATGTAGTAGAAAACAGAGTGAAACCTAAAAATTCAAAGTGTTACTGGAAACGAACGCTTGAACCTAGAAGAGTGAAAATTGGGCATCCAAGTGGGCTAAGTGAACTGATCATTACCACCAAGTATCATCAAGATTTGCTGAAAAAATGTTTGCTGAGATTTCAGAAAACTAGGAGTTTTTTGGAAGCTTGGCTAGCCCTTTCAAACGAAAGTGTTTTTCGCCAGTCTATGCATGGGGTACTTCAAAAGGAAACAAACAATAGAGATAGAACTTAGAACTACTTCATTTGGTCAAGTTTCAAGGAGCTAGCACAAACCGTGTTTGATTAGAGTTTCAAAAACCTCTATCTATATAGCAGAAAACAGAGTGAAGCCTTAAAATTCAAAATGTTACTGGAAACGAAGGCTTGAACCTAGAAGAGTGAAAATTCGGCAGCCAGTGGGCTTAGTGAACTGATCATTACCACCAAGTATCATCAAGATTTGGTGAAAAAATGTTTGCTGAGATTTCAGCAAACTAGTAGTTTTTTGGAAGCTTGGAACCCCTTTCCAACGAAAGTGTTTTTCGCCAGTCTCTGCATGGGGTACTTCAAGAGGAAACAAACCATAGAGATAGAACTTAGAACTTCTTCATTTCGTCAAGTTTCAAGGATCTAGCTCAAACCGTGTTTGATTTAGAATTCCAAACACAGCTATCTATGTAGGAGAAAAACAGAGTGAAACCTAAAAATTCAAACTGTTACTGGAAAAGAATACTTCAACCTACAAGAATAAAAATTGGGCAGCCACGTGGGATTAGTGAACTGATCATTACCACCAAGTATCATCAAGATTGGTGAAAAAATGTTTGCTGAGATTTCAGCAAACTAGTAGTGTTTGGAAGCTTGGCAACCCCTTTCAAACAAAAGTGCTTTTCGCCAGTCTCTGCAGGGGTACTTCAAGAGGAAACAAACCATAGAGATAGAACTTAGAACTACTTCATTTGGTCAAGTTTCAAGGAGCTAGCACAAACCGTTTTTGATTAGAGTTTCAAACAACTCTATCTATATAGCAGAAAACAGAGTGAAACCTAAAAATTCAAAGTGTTACTGGAAATGAACGCTTGAACCTAGAAGATTGAAAATTGGGCAGCCAAGTGGGCTTAGTGAACTGATCATTACCACCAAGTATCATCAAGATTTGGTGAAAAAATGTTTGCTGAGATTTCAGCAAACTAGTAGTTTTTTGGAAGCTTGGAAACCCCTTTCCAATGAAAGTGTTTTTTGCCAGTCTCTGCATGTGGTACTTCAAGAGGAAACAAACCATAGAGATAGAACTTAGAACTACTTCATTTGGTCAAGTTTCAAGGAGGTAGCTCAAACCGTGTTTGATTTATAATTCCAAACACAGCTATCAATGCAGGAGAAAACAGAGTGAAACCTACAAATTCAAACTGTTACAGGAAACGAATGCTTCAACCTAGAAGAATAAAAATTGGGCAGCCAATTGGGCTTAGTGAACTGATCATTACCACCAAGTATCATCAAGATTTGGTGAAAAAATGTTTGCTGAGATTTCAGCAAACTAGAAGTTTTTTTGGAAGCTTGGCAACCCCTATCAAACGAAAGTGTTTTTTGCGAGTCTCTGCATGGGGTACTTCAAGAGGAAAAAAACCATAGAGATAGAACTTAGAACTACTTCATTTGGTCAAGTTTCAAGGAGCTAGCACAAACCGTGTTTTATATAGAATTCCAAACACAGCTATATATGTAGGAGAAAACAGAGTGAAACCTAAAAATTCAAAGTGTTACTGGAAACGAACGCTTAACAAAGAAGAGTGAAATTGGGCAGCCAAGTAGGCTAAGTGAACTGATCATTACCACCAAGTATCATCAAGATTGGTGAAAAAATATTTGCTGAGATATCAGCAAACTAGTAGTTTTTGGAAGCTTGGCAACCCCTTTCAAAACGGAAGTGTTTTTTCGCCAGTCTCTGCATGGGGTACTTCAAGAGGAAACAAACCATAGAGATAGAACTTAGAACTACTTCATTTGGTCAAGTTTCAAGGAGCTAGCACAAACCGTGTTTGATTTAGAATTCCAAACACAGCTATCTATGTAGGAGAAAACCGAGTGAAACCTAAAAATTCAAAGTGTTACTGGAAACGAACGCTTGAACCTAGAGGAGTGAATATTGGGCAGCCAAGTGGGCTTAGTGAACTGATGATTACCACCAAGTATCATCAAGATTTGGTGAAAAAATGTTTGCTGAGATTTCAGCAAACTAGTAGTTTTTTGGAAGCTTGGCAACCCCTTTCAAACGAAAGTGTTTTTCGCCAGTCTCTGCATGGTGTACTTCAAGAGGAAACAAACCATAGAGATAGAACTTAGAACTATTTCATTTGGTCAAGTTTCAAGGAGCTAGCACAAACAGTGTTTGATTTAGAATTCCAAACACAGCTATCTATGTAGGAGAAAACAGAGTGAAACCTAAAAATTCAAAGTGTTAATTTAAACGAACGCTTGAACCTAGAAGAGTGAAAATTGGGCAGCCAAGTGGGCTTAGTGAACTGATCATTACCACCAAGTATCATCAAGATTTGGTGAAAAAATGTTTGCTGAGATTTCAGCAAACTAGTAGTTTTTTGGAAGCTTGGCAACCCCTTTCAAACGAAAGTGCTTTTCGCCAGTCTCTGCATGGGGTACTTCAAGAGGAAACAAACCATAGAGATAGAAGTTAGAACTACTTCATTTGGTCAAGTTTCAAGGAGCTAGCTCAAACCGTGTTTGATTTATAATTCCAAACACAGCTATCTATGCAGGAGAAAACAGAGTGAAACCTAAAAATTCAAACTGTTACTGGAAACGAATGCTTCAACCTAGAAGAATAAAAATTGGGCAGCCAATTGGGCTTAGTGAACTGATCATTACCACCAAGTATCATCAAGATTTGGTGAAAAAATGTTTGCTGAGATTTCAGCAAACTAGAAGGTTTTTTGGAAGCTTGGCAACCCCTATCAAACGAAAGTGTTTTTCGCGAGTCTCTACATGGGGTACTTCAAGAGGAAAAAAACCATAAAGATAGAACTTAGAACTACTTCATTTGGTTAAGTTTCAAGGAGCTAGCACAAACCGTGTTTTATATAGAATTCCAAACACAGCTATATATGTAGGAGAAAACAGAGTGAAACCTAAAAATTCAAAGTGTTACTGGAAACGAACGCTTGAACATAGAAGAGTGAAAATTGGGCAGCCAAGTAGGCTAAGTGAACTGATCATTACCACCAAGTATCATCAAGATTTGGTGAAAAAATGTTTGCAGGGATATCAGCAAACTAGTAGTATTTGGAAGCTTGGCAACTCCTTTCAAACAAAAGTGCTTTTCACCAGTCTCTGCATGGGGTACTTCAAGAGGAAACAAACCATAGAGATAGAACTTAGAACTACTTCATTTGGTCAAGTTTAAAGGAGCTAGCAAAAACCGTGTTTGATTTAGAATTCCAAACACAGCTATCTATGTAGGAGAAAACCGAGTGAAACCTAAAAATTCAAAGTGTTACTGGAAACGAACGCTTGAACCTAGAGGAGTGAATATTGGGCAGCCAAGTGGGCTTAGTGAACTGATGATTACCACCAAGTATCATCAAGATTTGGTGAAAAAATGTTTGCTGAGATTTCAGCAAACTAGTAGTTTTTTGGAAGCTTGGCAACCCCTTTCAAACGAAAGTGTTTTTCGCCAGTCTCTGCATGGTGTACTTCAAGAGGAAACAAACCATAGAGATAGAACTTAGAACTATTTCATTTGGTCAAGTTTCAAGGAGCTAGCACAAACCGTGTTTGATTTAGAATTCCAAACACAGCTATCTATGTAGTAGAAAACAGAGTGAAACCTAAAAATTCAAAGTGTTACTGGAAACGAACGCTTGAACCTAGAAGAGTGAAAATTGGGCAGCCAAGTGGGCTAAGTGAACTGATCATTACCACCAAGTATCATCAAGATTTGCTGAAAAAATGTTTGCTGAGATTTCAGAAAACTAGGAGTTTTTTGGAAGCTTGGCTACCCCTTTCAAACGAAAGTGTTTTTCGCCAGTCTATGCATGGGGTACTTCAAAAGGAAACAAACAATAGAGATAGAACTTAGAACTACTTCATTTGGTCAAGTTTCAAGGAGCTAGCACAAACCGTGTTTGATTAGAGTTTCAAAAACCTCTATCTATATAGCAGAAAACAGAGTGAAGCCTTAAAATTCAAAATGTTACTGGAAACGAAGGCTTGAACCTAGAAGAGTGAAAATTCGGCAGCCAGTGGGCTTAGTGAACTGATCATTACCACCAAGTATCATCAAGATTTGGTGAAAAAATGTTTGCTGAGATTTCAGCAAACTAGTAGTTTTTTGGAAGCTTGGCAACCCCTTTCCAACGAAAGTGTTTTTCGCCAGTCTCTGCATGGGGTACTTCAAGAGGAAACAAACCATAGAGATAGAACTTAGAACTTCTTCATTTCGTCAAGTTTCAAGGATCTAGCTCAAACCGTGTTTGATTTAGAATTCCAAACACAGCTATCTATGTAGGAGAAAACAGAGTGAAACCTAAAAATTCAAACTGTTACTGGAAAAGAATACTTCAACCTACAAGAATAAAAATTGGGCAGCCACGTGGGATTAGTGAACTGATCATTACCACCAAGTATCATCAAGATTGGTGAAAAAATGTTTGCTGAGATTTCAGCAAACTAGTAGTGTTTGGAAGCTTGGCAACCCCTTTCAAACAAAAGTGCTTTTCGCCAGTCTCTGCATGGGGTACTTCAAGAGGAAACAAACCATAGAGATAGAACTTAGAACTACTTCATTTGGTCAAGTTTCAAGGAGCTAGCACAAACCGTTTTTGATTAGAGTTTCAAACAACTCTATCTATATAGCAGAAAACAGAGTGAAACCTAAAAATTCAAAGTGTTACTGGAAATGAACGCTTGAACCTAGAAGATTGAAAATTGGGCAGCCAAGTGGGCTTAGTGAACTGATCATTACCACCAAGTATCATCAAGATTTGGTGAAAAAATGTTTGCTGAGATTTCAGCAAACTAGTAGTTTTTTGGAAGCTTGGAAACCCCTTTCCAATGAAAGTGTTTTTTGCCAGTCTCTGCATGTGGTACTTCAAGAGGAAACAAACCATAGAGATAGAACTTAGAACTACTTCATTTGGTCAAGTTTCAAGGAGGTAGCTCAAACCGTGTTTGATTTATAATTCCAAACACAGCTATCAATGCAGGAGAAAACAGAGTGAAACCTAAAAATTCAAACTGTTACTGGAAACGAATGCTTCAACCTAGAAGAATAAAAATTGGGCAGCCAATTGGGCTTAGTGAACTGATCATTACCACCAAGTATCATCAAGATTTGGTGAAAAAATGTTTGCTGAGATTTCAGCAAACTAGAAGTTTTTTTGGAAGCTTGGCAACCCCTATCAAACGAAAGTGTTTTTTGCGAGTCTCTGCATGGGGTACTTCAAGAGGAAAAAAACCATAGAGATAGAACTTAGAACTACTTCATTTGGTCAAGTTTCAAGGAGCTAGCACAAACCGTGTTTTATATAGAATTCCAAACACAGCTATATATGTAGGAGAAAACAGAGTGAAACCTAAAAATTCAAAGTGTTACTGGAAACGAACGCTTGAACAAAGAAGAGTGAAAATTGGGCAGCCAAGTAGGCTAAGTGAACTGATCATTACCACCAAGTATCATCAAGATTTGGTGAAAAAATATTTGCTGAGATATCAGCAAACTAGTAGTTTTTTGGAAGCTTGGCAACCCCTTTCAAACGAAAGTGTTTTTCGCCAGTCTCTGCATGGGGTACTTCAAGAGGAAACAAACCATAGAGATAGAACTTAGAACTACTTCATTTGGTCAAGTTTCAAGGAGCTAGCACAAACCGTGTTTGATTTAGAATTCCAAACACAGCTATCTATGTAGGAGAAAACCGAGTGAAACCTAAAAATTCAAAGTGTTACTGGAAACGAACGCTTGAACCTAGAGGAGTGAATATTGGGCAGCCAAGTGGGCTTAGTGAACTGATGATTACCACCAAGTATCATCAAGATTTGGTGAAAAAATGTTTGCTGAGATTTCAGCAAACTAGTAGTTTTTTGGAAGCTTGGCAACCCCTTTCAAACGAAAGTGTTTTTCGCCAGTCTCTGCATGGTGTACTTCAAGAGGAAACAAACCATAGAGATAGAACTTAGAACTATTTCATTTGGTCAAGTTTCAAGGAGCTAGCACAAACAGTGTTTGATTTAGAATTCCAAACACAGCTATCTATGTAGGAAAAAACAGAGTGAAACCTAAAAATTCAAAGTGTTACTTTAAACGAACGCTTGAACCTAGAAGAGTGAAAATTGGGCAGCCAAGTGGGCTTAGTGAACTGATCATTACCACCAAGTATCATCAAGATTTGGTGAAAAAATGTTTGCTGAGATTTCAGCAAACTAGTAGTTTTTTGGAAGCTTGGCAACCCCTTTCAAACGAAAGTTCTTTTCGCCAGTCTCTGCATGGGGTACTTCAAGAGGAAACAAACCATAGAGATAGAAGTTAGAACTACTTCATTTGGTCAAGTTTCAAGGAGCTAGCTCAAACCGTGTTTGATTTATAATTCCAAACACAGCTATCTATGCAGGAGAAAACAGAGTGAAACCTAAAAATTCAAACTGTTACTGGAAACGAATGCTTCAACCTAGAAGAATAAAAATTGGGCAGCCAATTGGGCTTAGTGAACTGATCATTACCACCAAGTATCATCAAGATTGAGTGAAAAAATGTTTGCTGAGATTTCAGCAAACTAGAAGGTTTTTTGGAAGCTTGGCAACCCCTATCAAACGAAAGTGTTTTTCGCGAGTCTCTGCATGGGGTACTTCAAGAGGAAAAAAACCATAGAGATAGAACTTAGAACTACTTCATTTGGTTAAGTTTCAAGGAGCTAGCACAAACCGTGTTTTATATAGAATTCCAAACACAGCTATATATGTAGGAGAAAACAGAGTGAAACCTAAAAATTCAAAGTGTTACTGGAAACGAACGCTTGAACATAGAAGAGTGAAAATTGGGCAGCCAAGTAGGCTAAGTGAACTGATCATTACCACCAAGTATCATCAAGATTTGGTGAAAAAATGTTTGCTGGGATATCAGCAAACTAGTAGTATTTGGAAGCTTGGC
This sequence comes from Callospermophilus lateralis, assembly GCF_048772815.1. Classification (NCBI taxonomy): domain Eukaryota; kingdom Metazoa; phylum Chordata; class Mammalia; order Rodentia; family Sciuridae; genus Callospermophilus; species Callospermophilus lateralis. The sequence goes on from NW_027515127.1 coordinate 26,099, forward strand.
AACTCCTTTCAAACAAAAGTGCTTTTCACCAGTCTCTGCATGGGGTACTTCAAGAGGAAACAAACCATAGAGATAGAACTTAGAACTACTTCATTTGGTCAAGTTTAAAGGAGCTAGCACAAACCGTGTTTGATTTAGAATTCCAAACACAGCTATCTATGTAGGAGAAAACCGAGTGAAACCTAAAAATTCAAAGTGTTACTGGAAACAAACGCTTGAACCTAGAAGAGTGAAAATTGGGCAGCCAAGTGGGCTTAGTGAACTGATGATTACCACCAAGTATCATCAAGATTTGGTGAAAAAATGTTTGCTGAGATTTCAGCAAACTAGTAGTTTTTTGGAAGCTTGGCAACCCCTTTCAAACGAAAGTGTTTTTCGCCAGTCTCTGCATGGTGTACTTCAAGAGGAAACAAACCATAGAGATAGAACTTAGAACTATTTCATTTGGTCAAGTTTCAAGGAGCTAGCACAAACCGTGTTTGATTTAGAATTCCAAACACAGCTATCTATGTAGTAGAAAACAGAGTGAAACCTAAAAATTCAAAGTGTTACTGGAAACAAACGCTTGAACCTAGAAGAGTGAAAATTGGGCAGCCAAGTGGGCTAAGTGAACTGATCATTACCACCAAGTATCATCAAGATTTGCTGAAAAAATGTTTGCTGAGATTTCAGAAAACTAGTAGTTTTTTGGAAGCTTGGCTACCCCTTTCAAACGAAAGTGTTTTTTGCCAGTCTATGCATGGGGTAATTCAAAAGGAAACAAACCATAGAGATAGAACTGAGAACTACTTCATTTGGTCAAGTTTCAAGGAGCTAGCACAAACCGTGTTTGATTAGAGTTTCAAACACCTCTATCTATATAGCAGAAAACAGAGTGAAGCCTAAAAATTCAAAATGTTACTGGAAACGAACGCTTGAACCTAGAAGAGTGAAAATTGGGCAGCCAGTGGGCTTAGTGAACTGATCATTACCACCAAGTATCATCAAGATTTGGTGAAAAAATGTTTGCTGAGATTTCAGCAAACTAGTAGTTTTTTGGAAGCTTGGCAACCCCTTTCCAACGAAAGTGTTTTTCGCCAGTCTCTGCATGGGGTACTTCAAGAGGAAACAAACCATAGAGATAGAACTTAGAACTACTTCATTTGGTCAAGTTTCAAGGATCTAGCTCAAACCGTGTTTGATTTAGAATTCCAAACACAGCTATCTATGTAGGAGAAAACAGAGTGAAACCTAAAAATTCAAACTGTTACTGGAAAAGAATGCTTCAACCTACAAGAATAAAAATTGGGCAGCCACGTGGGATTAGTGAACTGATCATTACCACCAAGTATCATCAAGATTGGTGAAAAAATGTTTGCTGAGATTTCAGCAAACTAGTAGTGTTTGGAAGCTTTTCAACCCCTTTCAAAGAAAAGTGCTTTGCGCCAGTCTCTGCATGGGGTACTTCAAGAGGAAACAAACCATAGAGATAGAACTTAGAACTACTTCATTTGGTCAAGTTTCAAGGAGCTAGCACAAACCGTTTTTGATTAGAGTTTCAAAAACCTCTATCTATATAGCAGAAAACGAAGTGAAACCTAAAAATTCAAAGTGTTACTGGAAATGAACGCTTGAACCTAGAAGATTGAAAATTGGACAGCCAAGTGGGCTTAGTGAACTGATCATTACCACCAAGAATCATCAAGATTTGGTGAAAAAATGTTTGCTGAGATTTCAGCAAACTAGTAGTTTTTTGGAAGCTTGGAAACCCCTTTCCAACGAAAGTGTTTTTTGCCAGTCTCTGCATGTGGTACTTCAAGAGGAAACAAACCATAGAGATAGAACTTAGAACTACTTCATTTGGTCAAGTTTCAAGGAGGTAGCTCAAACCGTGTTTGATTTATAATTCCAAACACAGCTATCAATGCAGGAGAAAACAGAGTGAAACCTAAAAATTCAAACTGTTACTGGAAACGAATGCTTCAACCTAGAAGAATAAAAATTGGGCAGCCAATTGGGCTTAGTGAACTGATCATTACCACCAAGTATCATCAAGATTTGGTGAAAAAATGTTTGCTGAGATTTCAGCAAACTAGAAGTTTTTTTGGAAGCTTGACAACCCCTATCAAACGAAAGTGTTTTTCGCGAGTCTCTGCATGGGGTACTTCAAGAGGAAAAAAACCATAGAGATAGAACTTAGAACTACTTCATTTGGTCAAGTTTCAAGGAGCTAGCACAAACCGTGTTTTATATAGAATTCCAAACACAGCTATATATGTAGGAGAAAACAGAGTGAAACCTAAAATTTCAAAGTGTTACTGGAAACGACCGCTTGAACATAGAAGAGTGAAAATTGGGCAGCCAAGTGGGCTAAGTGAACTGATCATTACCACCAAGTATCATCAAGATTTGGTGAAAAAATGTTTGCTGAGATATCAGCAAACTAGTAGTTTTTTGGAAGCTTGGCAACCCCTTTCAAACGAAAGTGTTTTTCGCCAGTCTCTGCATGGGGTACTTCAAGAGGAAACAAACCATAGAGATAGAACTTAGAACTACTTCATTTGGTCAAGTTTCAAGGAGCTAGCAGAAATCGTGTTTGATTTAGAATTCCAAACACAGCTATCTATGTAGGAGAAAACCGAGTGAAACCTAAAAATTCAAAGTGTTACTGGAAACGAACGCTTGAACCTAGAGGAGTGAATATTGGGCAGCCAAGTGGGCTTAGTGAACTGATGATTACCACCAAGTATCATCAAGATTTGGTGAAAAAATGTTTGCTGAGATTTCAGCAAACTAGTAGTTTTTTGGAAGCTTGGCAACCCCTTTCAAACAAAAGTGTTTTTCGCCAGTCTCTGCATGGTGTACTTCAAGAGGAAACAAACCATAGAGATAGAACTTAGAACTATTTCATTTGGTCAAGTTTCAAGGAGCTAGCACAAACCGTGTTTGATTTAGAATTCCAAACACAGCTATCTATGTAGGAGAAAACAGAGTGAAACCTAAAATTCAAAGTGTTACTTTAAACGAACGCTTGAACCATAGAAGAGTGAAAATTGGGCAGCCAAGTGGGCTTAGTGAACTGATCATTACCACCAAGTATCATCAAGATTTGGTGAAAAAATTTTTGCTGAGATTTCAGCAAACTAGTAGTTTTTTGGAAGCTTGGCAACCCCTTTCAAACGAAAGTGTTTTTCCCCAGTCTCTGCATGGTGTACTTAAGAGGAAACAAACCATAGAGATAGAACTTAGAACTATTTCATTTGGTCAAGTTTCAAGGAGCTAGCACAAACCGTGTTTGATTTAGAATTCCAACACAGCTATCTATGTAGGAGAAAACAGAGTGAAACCTAAAAATTCAAAGTGTTACTGGAAACGAACGCTTGAACCTAGAAGAGTGAAAATTGGGCAGCCAAGTGGGCTAAGTGAACTGATCATTACCACCAAGTATCATCAAGATTTGCTGAAAAAATGTTTGCTGAGATTTCAGAAAACTAGTAGTTTTTTGGAAGCTTGGCTACCCCTTTCAAACGAAAGTGTTTTTCGCCAGTCTATGCATGGGGTACTTCAAAAGGAAACAAACCATAGAGATAGAACTTAGAACTACTTCATTTGGTCAAGTTTCAAGGAGCTAGCACAAACCGTGTTTGATTAGAGTTTCAAACACCTCTATCTATAGAGCAGAAAACAGAGTGAAACCTAAAAATTCAAAATGTTACTGGAAACGAACGCTTGAACCTAGAAGAGTGAAAATTGGGCAGCCAGTGGGCTTAGTGAACTGATCATTACCACCAAGTATCATCAAGATTTGGTGAAAAAATGTTTGCTGAGATTTCAGCAAACTAGTAGTTTTTTGGAAGCTTGGCAACCCATTTCAAACGAAAGTGTTTTTCGCCAGTCTCTGCATGGGGTACTTCAAGAGGAAACAAACCATAGAGATAGAACTTAGAACTACTTCATTTGGTCAAGTTTCAAGGAGCTAGCTCACACCGTGTTTGATTTAGAATTCCAAACACAGCTATCTATGCAGGAGAAAACAGAGTGAAAACTAAAATTTCAAACTGTTACTGGAAACGAATGCTTCAACCTAGAAGAATAAAAATTGGGCAGCCAAGTGGGCTTAGTGAACTGATCATTACCACCAAGTATCATCAAGATTTGGTGAAAAAATGTTTGCTGAGATTTCAGCAAACTAGAAGTTTTTTTGGAAGCTTGGCAACCCCTTTCAAACGAAAGTGTTTTTCGCCAGTCTCTGCATGGGGTACTTCAAGAGGAAACAAACCATAGAGATAGAACTTAGAACTACTTCATTTGGCCAAGTTTCAAGGAGCTTGCACAAACCGTGTTTGATTTAGAATTCCAAACACAGCTATCTATGTAGGAGAAAACCGAGTGAAACCTAAAAATTCAAAGTGTTACTTGAAACGAACGCTTGAACCTAGAAGAGTGAAAATTGGGCAGCCAAGTGGGCTTAGTGAACTGATCATTACCACCAAGTATCATCAAGATTTGGTGAAAAAATGTTTGCTGAGATTTCAGCAAACTAGTAGTTTTTTGGAAGCTTGGCAACCCCTTTCAAACGAAAGTTCTTTTCGCCAGTCTCTGCATGGGGTACTTCAAGAGGAAACAAACCATAGAGATAGAACTGAGAACTACTTCATTTGGTCAAGTTTCAAGGAGCTAGCACAAACCGTTTTTGATTAGAGTTTCAAACACCTCTATCTATATAGCAGAAAACAGAGTGAAACCTAAAAATTCAAAGTGTTACTGGAAATGAACGCTTGAACCTAGAAGATTGAAAATTGGGCAGCCAAGTGGGCTTAGTGAACTGATTATTACCACCAAGTATCATCAAGATTTGGTGAAAAAATATTTGCTGAGATTTCAGCAAACTAGAAGTTTTTTTGGAAGCTTGGCAACCCCTTTCAAACGAAAGTGTTTTTCGCCAGTCTCTGCATGGGGTACTTCAAGAGGAAACAAACCATAGAGATAGAACTTAGAACTACTTCATTTGGCCAAGTTTCAAGGAGCTTGCACAAACCGTGTTTGATTTAGAATTCCAAACACAGCTATCTATGTAGGAGAAAACCGAGTGAAACCTAAAAATTCAAAGTGTTACTTGAAACGAACGCTTGAACCTAGAAGAGTGAAAATTGGGCAGCCAAGTGGGCTTAGTGAACTGATCATTACCACCAAGTATCATCAAGATTTGGTGAAAAAATGTTTGCTGAGATTTCAGCAAACTAGTAGTTTTTTGGAAGCTTGGCAACCCCTTTCAAACGAAAGTGTTTTTCGCCAGTCTCTGCATGGGGTACTTCAAGAGGAAACAAACCATAGAGATAGAACTTAGAACTACTTCATTTGGTCAACTTTCAAGGAGCTAGCACAAACCGTGTTTGATTTAGAATTCCAAACACAGCTATCTATGTAGGAGAAAACAGAGTGAAACCTAAAAATTCAAACTGTTACTGGAAATGAATGCTTCAACCTAGAAGAATAAAAATTGGGCAGCCAAGAGGGATTAGTGAACTGATCTTTACAACCAAGTATCATCAAGATTTGGTGAAAAAATGTTTGCTGAGATTTCAGCAATCTAGTAGTTTTTTGGAAGCTTGGCAAAAACTTTCAAACGAAAGTGTTTTTCGCCAGTCTATGCATGGGGTACTTCAAGAGGAAACAATCCATAGAGATAGAACTTAGAATTACTTCATTTGGTCAAGTTTCAAGGAGCTAGCACAAACCGTGTTTGATTAGAGTTTCAAACACCTCTATCTATATAGCAGAAAACAGAGTGAAACCTAAAAATTCAAAGTTTTACTGGAAACAAACGCTTGAACCTAGAAGAGTGAAAATTGGGCAGCCAAGTGGGCTTAGGGACCTGATCATTACCACCAAGTATCATCAAGATTTGGTGAAAAAATGTTTGCTGAGATTTCAGCAAACTAGTAGTTTTTTGGAAGCTTGGCAACCCCTTTCAAACGAAAGTGTTTTTCGCCAGTCTCTGCATGGGGTACTTCAAGAGGAAACAAACCATAGAGATAGAACTTAGAACTACTTCATTTGGCAAAGTTTCAAGGAGCTAGCTCACACCGTGTTTGATTTAGAATTCCAAACACAGCTATCTATGCAGGAGAAAACAGAGTGAAAACTAAAATTTCAAACTGTTACTGGAAACGAATGCTTCAACCTAGAAGAATAAAAATTGGGCAGCCAAGTGGGCTTAGTGAACTGATCATTACCACCAAGTATCATCAAGATTTGGTGAAAAAATGTTTGCTGAGATTTCAGCAAACTAGTTTTTTTGGAAGCTTGGCAACCCCTTTCAAACGAAAGTGTTTTTCGCCAGTCTCTGCATGGGGTACTTCAAGAGGAAACAAACCATAGAGATAGAACTTAGAACTACTTCATTTGGCCAAGTTTCAAGGAGCTTGCACAAACCGTGTTTGATTTAGAATTCCAAACACAGCTATCTATGTAGGAGAAAACCGAGTGAAACCTAAAAATTCAAAGTGTTACTTGAAACGAACGCTTGAACCTAGAAGAGTGAAAATTGGGCAGCCAAGTGGGCTTAGTGAACTGATCATTACCACCAAGTATCATCAAGATTTGGTGAAAAAATGTTTGCTGAGATTTCAGCAAACTAGTAGTTTTTTGGAAGCTTGGCAACCCCTTTCAAACGAAAGTTCTTTTCGCCAGTCTCTGCATGGGGTACTTCAAGAGGAAACAAACCATAGAGATAGAACTTAGAACTACTTCATTTGGTCAAGTTTCAAGGAGCTAGCACAAACCGTTTTTGATTAGAGTTTCAAACACCTCTATCTATATAGCAGAAAACAGAGTGAAACCTAAAATTTCAAAGTGTTACTGGAAATGAACGCTTGAACCTAGAAGATTGAAAATTGGGCAGCCAAGTGGGCTTAGTGAACTGATCATTACCTCCAAGTATCATCAAGATTTGGTGAAAAAATGTTTGCTGAGATTTCAGCAAACTAGAAGTTTTTTTGGAAGCTTGGCAACCCCTTTCAAACGAAAGTGTTTTTCGCCAGTCTCTGCATGGGGTACTTCAAGAGGAAACAAACCATAGAGATAGAACTTAGAACTACTTCATTTGGCCAAGTTTCAAGGAGCTTGCACAAACCGTGTTTGATTTAGAATTCCAAACACAGCTATCTATGTAGGAGAAAACCGAGTGAAACCTAAAAATTCAAAGTGTTACTTGAAACGAACGCTTGAACCTAGAAGAGTGAAAAATGGGCAGCCAAGTGGGCTTAGTGAACTGATCATTACCACCAAGTATCATCAAGATTTGGTGAAAAAATGTTTGCTGAGATTTCAGCAAACTAGAAGTTTTTTTGGAAGCTTGGCAACCCCTTTCAAACGAAAGTGTTTTTCGCCAGTCTCTGCATGGGGTACTTCAAGAGGAAACAAACCATAGAGATAGAACTTAGAACTACTTCATTTGGCCAAGTTTCAAGGAGCTTGCACAAACCGTGTTTGATTTAGAATTCCAAACACAGCTATCTATGTAGGAGAAAACCGAGTGAAACCTAAAAATTCAAAGTGTTACTTGAAACGAACGCTTGAACCTAGAAGAGTGAAAATTGGGCAGCCAAGTGGGCTTAGTGAACTGATCATTACCACCAAGTATCATCAAGATTTGGTGAAAAAATGTTTGCTGAGATTTCAGCAAACTAGTAGTTTTTTGGAAGCTTCGCAACCCCTTTCAAACGAAAGTTCTTTTCGCCAGTCTCTGCATGGGGTACTTCAAGAGGAAACAAACCATAGAGATAGAACTTAGAACTACTTCATTTGGTCAACTTTCAAGGAGCTAGCACAAACCGTGTTTGATTTAGAATTCCAAACACAGCTATCTATGTAGGAGAAAACAGAGTGAAACCTAAAAATTAGAAGTGTTACTGGAAACGAATGCTTCAACCTAGAAGAATAAAAATTGGGCAGCCAAGTGGGGTTAGTGAACTGATCATTACCACCAAGTATCATCAAGATTTGGTGAAAAAATGTTTGCTGAGATTTCAGCAAACTAGTAGTTTTTTGGAAGCATGGCAACCCCTTTCAAACGAAAGTGTTTTTCGCCAGTCTATGCATGGGGTACTTCAAGAGGAAACAATCCACAGAGATAGAACTTAGAACTACTTCACTTGGTCAAGTTTCAAGGAGCTAGCACAAACCGTGTTTGATTAGAGTTTCAAACACCTCTATCTATATAGCAGAAAACAGAGTGAAACCTAAAAATTCAAAGTGTTACTGGAAACGAACGCTTGAACCTACAAGAGTGAAAATTGGGCAGCCAAGTGGGCTTAGTGAACTGATCATTACCACCAAGTATCATCAAGATTTGGTGAAAAAATGTTTGCTGAGATTTCAGCATACTAGTAGTTTTTTGGAAGCTTGGCAACCCCTTTCCAACGAAAGTGTTTTTCGCCAGTCTCTGCATGGGGTACATCATAAGGAAACAAACCATAGAGATAGAACTTAGAACTACTTCATTTGGTCAAGTTTCAAGGAGCTAGCTCAAACCGTGTTTGATTTAGAATTCCAAACATAGCTATCGATGCAGGAGAAAACAGAGTGAAACCTAAAAATTCAAACTGTTACTGGAAACGAATGCTTCAACCTAGAAGAATAAAAATTGGGCAGCCAAGTGGGCTTAGTGAACTGATCATTACCACCAAGTATCATCAAGATTTGGTGAAAAAATGTTTGCTGAGATTTCAGCAAACTAGAAGTTTTTTTGGAATCTTGGCAACCCGTTTCAAACGAAAGTGTTTTTCGCCAGTCTCTGCATGGGGTTCTTCAAGAGGAAACAAACCATAGATATAGAACTTAGAACTACTTCATTTGGGCAAGTTTCAAGGAGCTAGCACAAACCGTGTTTTATTTAGAATTCCAAACACAGCTATCTATGTAGGTGAAAACATAGTGAAACCTAAAAATTCAAAGTGTTACTGGAAACGAACGCTTGAACCTAGAAGAGTGAAAATTGGGCAGCCAAGTGGGCTTAGTGAACTGATCATTACCACCAAGTATCATCAAGATTTGGTGAAAAAATGTTTGCTGAGATATCAGCAAACTAGTGGTATTTGGAAGCTTGGCAACCCCTTTCAAACGAAAGTGCTTTTCGCCAGTCTCTGCATGGGGTACTTCAAGAGGAAACAAACCATAGAGAGAGAACTTAGAACTACTTCATTTGGTCAAGTTTCAAGGAGCTAGCACAAACCGTGTTTGATTTAGAATTCCAAACACAGCTATCTATGTAGGAGAAAACAGAGTGAAACCTAAAAATTCAAAGTGTTACTGGAAACGAACGCTTGAACCTAGAAGAGTGAAAATTGGGCAGCCAAGTGGGCTTAGTGAACTGATCATTACCACCAAGTATCATCAAGATTTGGTGAAAAAATGTTTGCTGAGATTTTATCAAACTAGTAGTTTTTTGGAAGCTTGGCAACCCATTTCAAACGAAAGTGCTTTTCGCCAGTCTCTGCAGGGGGAACTCCAAGAGGAAACAAACCATAGAGATAGAACTTAGAACTACTTCATTTGGTCAACTTTCAAGGAGCTAGCACAAACCGTGTTTGATTTAGAATTCCAAACACAGCTATCTATGTAGGAGAAAACAGAGTGAAACCTAAAAATTCAAAGTGTTACTGGAAACGAATGCTTCAACCTAGAAGAATAAAAATTGGGCAGCCATGTAGGATTAGTGAACTGATCATTACCACCAAGTATCATCAAGATTTGGTGAAAAAATGTTTGCTGAGATTTCAGCAAACTAGTAGTTTTTTGGAAGCATGGCAACCCCTTTCAAATGAAATTGTTTTTCGCCAGTCTATGCATCTGGTACTTCAAGAGGAAACAATCCATAGAGATAGAACTTAGAACTACTTCATTTGGTCAAGTTTCAAGGAGCTAGCACAAACCGTGTTTGATTAGAGTTTCAAAAACCTCTATCTATATAGCAGAAAACAGAGTGAAACCTAAAAATTCAAAGTGTTACTGGAAACGAACGCTTGAACCTACAAGAGTCAAAATTGTGCAGCCAAGTGGGCTTAGTGAACTGATCATTACCACCAAGTATCATCAAGATTTGGTGAAAAAATGTTTGCTGAGATTTCAGCAAACTAGTAGTTTTTTGGAAGCTTGGCAACCCCTTTCCAACGAAAGTGTTTTTCGCCAGTCTCTGCATGGGGTACTTCAAGAGGAAACGAACCATAGAGATAGAACGTAGAACTACTTCATTTGGTCAAGTTTCAAGGAGCTAGCTCAAACCTTGTTGAATTTAGAATTCGAAACACAGCTATCTATGCAGGAGAAAACAGAGTGAAACCTAAAAATTCAAAGTGTTACTGGAAACGAATGCTTGAACCTAGAAGAATAAAAATTGGGCAGCCAAGTGGGATTAGTGAACTGATCATTACCACCAAGTATCATCAAGATTTGGTGAAAAAATGTTTGCTGAGATTTCAGCAAACTAGTAGTTTTTTGGAAGCATGGCAACCCCTTTCAAACGAAAGTGTTTTTTGCCAGTCTATGCATGGGGTACTTCAAGAGGAAACAATCCACAGAGATAGAACTTACAACTACTTCACTTGGTCAAGTTTCAAGGAGCTAGCACAAACCGTGTTTGATTAGAGTTTCAAACACCTCTATCTATATAGCAGAATACAGAGTGAAACCTAAAAATTCAAAGTGTTACTGGAAACGAACGCTTGAACCTACAAGAGTGAAAATTGGGCAGCCAAGTGGGCTTAGTGAACTGATCATTACCACCAAGTATCATCAAGATTTGGTGAAAAAATGTTTGCTGAGATTTCAGCATACTAGTAGTTTTTTGGAAGCTTGGCAACCCCTTTCCAACGAAAGTGTTTTTCGCCAGTCTCTGCATGGGGTACTTCAAGAGGAAACAAACCATAGAGATAGAACTTAGAACTACTTCATTTGGTCAAGTTTCAAGGAGCTAGCTCAAACCGTGTTTGATTTAGAATTCCAAACACAGCTATCTATGCAGAAGAAAACAGAGTGAAACCTAAAAATTCAAACTGTTACTGGAAACCAATGCTTCAACCTAGAAGAATAAAAATTGGGCAGCCAAGTTGGATTATTGAACTGATCATTACCACCAAGTATCATCAAGATTTGGTGAAAAAATGTTTGCTGAGGTTTCAGCAAACTAGAAGTTTTTTTGGAATCTTGGCAACCCGTTTCAAACGAAAGTGTTTTTCGCCAGTCTCTGCATGGGGTACTTCAAGAGGAAACAAACCATAGATATAGAACTTAGAACTACTTCATTTGGGCAAGTTTCAAGGAGCTAGCACAAACCGTGTTTTATTTAGAATTCCAAACACAGCTATCTATGTAGGAGAAAACAGAGTGAAACCTAAAAATTCAAAGTGTTACTGGAAACGAACGCTTGAACCTAGAAGAGTGAAAATTGGGCAGCCAAGTGGGCTTAGTGAACTGATCATTACCACCAAGTATCATCAAGGTTTGGTGAAAAAATGTTTGCTGAGATTTCAGCAAACTAGTAGTATTTGGAAGCTTGGCAACCCCTTTCAAACGAAAGTGCTTTTCGCCAGTCTCTGCATGGGGTACTTCAAGAGGAAACAAACCATAGAGAGAGAACTTGGAACTACTTCATTTGGTCAAGTTTCAAGGAGCTAGCACAAACCGTGTTTGATTTAGAATTCCAAACACAGCTATCTATGTAGGAGAAAACAGAGTGAAACCTAAAAATTCAAAGTGTTACAGGAAACGAACGCTTGAATCTAGAAGAGTGAAAATTGGGCAGCCAATTGGGCTAAGTGAACTGCTCATTACCACCAAGAATCATCAAGATTTGCTGAAAAAATATTTGCTGAGATTTCAGCAAACTAGTAGTTTTTTGGAAGCTTGGCCACCCCTTTCAAACGAAAGGGACTTTCGCCAATCTCTGCATGGGGTACTTCAAGAGGACACAAACCATATAGATAAAACTTAGAACTACTTCATTTGGTCAAGTTTCAAAAAGCTAGCACAAACCGTGTTTGATTTAGAATTCCAAACACAGCTATCTATGTAGGAGAAAACCGAGTGAAACCTAAAAATTCAAAGTGTTACTTTAAACGAACGCTTGAACCTAGAAGAGTGAAAATTGGGCAGCCAAGTGGGCTTAGTGAACTGATCATTACCACCAAGTATCATCAAGATTTGGTGAAAAAATGTTTGCTGAGATTTCAGCAAACTAGTAGTTTTTTGGAAGCTTGGCAACCCCTTTCAAACGAAAATGCTTTTCGCCAGTCTCTGCATGGGGTACTTCAAGAGGAAACAAACCATAGAGATAGAACTTAGAACGACTTCATTTGGGCAAGTTTCAAGGAGCTAGCACAAACCGTTTTTGATTTAGAGTTTCAAACACATCTATCTATATAGCAGAAAACAGAGTGAAACCTAAAAATTCAAAGTGTTACTGGAAATGAACGCTTGAACCTAGAAGAGTGAAAATTGGGCAGCCAAGTGTGCTTAGTGAACTGATCATTACCACCAAGTATCATCAAGATTTGGTGAAAAAATGTTTCCTGAGATTTCAGGAAACCAGTAGTCTTTTGGAAGCTTGGCAACCCCTTTCAAACGAAAGTGTTTTTCGCCAGTCTCTGCATTGGGTACTTCAAGAGAAAACAAACCATAGAGAGAGAACTTAGAACTACTTCATTTGGTCAAGTTTCAAGGAGCTAGCACAAACCGTGTTTGATTTAGAATTCCAAACACAGCTATCTATGTAGGAAAAAACAGAGTGAAACCTAAAAATTCAAACTGTTACTGGAAACAAACGCTTTAACCTAGAAGAGTGAAAATTGGGCAGCCAAGTGGGATTAGTGAACTGATCATTACCACCAAGTATCATCAAGATTTGGTGAAAAAACGTCTGCTGAGATTTCAGCAAACTAGTAATTTTTTGGAAGCTTGGCAACCCCTTTCAAACGAAAGTGTTTTTTGCCAGTCTATGCATTTGGTACTTCAAGAGGAAACAAACCATAGAGATAGAACTTAGAACTACTTCATTTGGTCAAGTTTCAAGGAGCTAGCACAAACCGTGTTTGATTTAGAATTCCAAACACAGCTATCTATGTACGAGAAAACAGAGTGAAACCTAAAAATTCAAACTGTTACTGGAAACGAACGCTTGAACCTAGAAGAGTGAAAATTGGGCAGCCAAGTGGGCTTAGTGAACTGATCATTACCACCAAGTATCATCAAGATTTGGTGAAAAAATGTTTGCTGAGATTTCAGCAAACTAATAGTTTTTTGGAAGCTTGGCAACCCCTTTAAAACGAAAGTGCTTTTCGCCAGTCTCTGCATGGGGTACTTCAAGAGGAAACAAACCATAGAGATAGAACTTAGAACTACTTCATTTGGTCAACTTTCAAGGAGCTAGCACAAACCGTGTTTGATTTAGAATTCCAAACAGAGGTATCTATGTAGGAGAAAACAAAGTGAAACCTAAAAATTCAAAGTGTTACTGGAAACGAACGCTTGAATCTAGAAGAATGAAAATTGGGCAGCCAAGTGGGCTAAGTGAAATGATCATTAACACCAAGTATCATCAAGATTTGCTGAAAAAATGTTTGCTGAGATTTCAGCATACTAGTAGTTTTTTGGAAGCTTGGCCACCCCTTTCAAACGAAAGGGACTTTCGCCAGTCTCTGCATGGGGTACTTCAAGAGGAAACAAACCATAGAGATAGAACTTAGAACTACTTCATTTGGTCAAGTTTCAAGGAGATAGCACAAACCGTGTTTGATTTAGAATTCCAAACACAGCTATCTATGTAGGAGAAAACCGAGTGAAACCTAAAAATTCAAAGTGTTACTGGAAACGAACGCTTGAACCTAGAAGTGTGAAAATTGGGCAGCCAAGAGGGCTTAGTGAACTGATCATTACCACCAAGTATCATCAAGATTTGGTGAAAAAATGTTTGCTGAGATTTCAGCAAACTAGTAGTTTTTTGGAAGCTTGGCAACCCCTTTCAAACGAAAGTGTTTTTCGCCAGTCTCTGCATGGGGTACTTCAAGAGGAAACAAACCATAGAGATAGAACTTAGAACTACTTCATTTGGTCAACTTTCAAGGAGCTAGCACAAACCGTGTTTGATTTAGAATTCCAAACACAGCTATCTATGTAGGAGAAAACAGAGTGAAACCTAAAATTTCAAAGTGTTACTGGAAACGAATCCTTCAACTTAGAAGAATAAAAATTGGGCAGCCAAGTGGGATTAGTGAACTGATCATTACCACCAAGTATCATCCAGATTTGGTGAAAAAATATTTGCTGAGATTTCAGCAAACTAGTAGTTTTTTGGAAGCTTGGCAACCCCTTTCAAACGAAAGTGTTTTTCGCCAGTCTATGCATGGGGTACTTCAAGAGGAAACAATCCATAGAGATAGAACTTAGAACTACTTCATTTGGTCAAGTTTCAAGGAGCTAGCACAAACCGTGTTTGATTAGAGTTTCAAAAACCTCTATCTATATAGCAGAAAACAGAGTGAAACCTAAAAATTCAAAGTGTTACTGGAAACGAACGCTTGAACCTACAAGAGTGAATATTGGGTAGCCAAGTGGGCTTAGTGAACTGATCATTACCACCAAGTATCATCAAGATTTGGTGAAAAAATGTTTGCTGAGATTTCAGCAAACTAGTAGTTTTTTGGAAGCTTGGCAACCCCTTTCCAATGAAAGTGTTTTTCGCCAGTCTCTGCATGGGGTATTTCAAGAGGAAACAAACAATAGAGATAGAACTTAGAACTACTTCATTTGGTCAAGTTTCAAGGAGCTAGCTCAAACCGTGTTTGATTTAGAATTCCAAACACAGCTATCTATGCAGGGGACAACAAAGTGAAACCTAAAAATTCAAACTGTTACTGGAAAAGAATGCTTCAACCTAGAAGAATAAAAATTGGGCAGCCAAGTGGGCTTAGTGAACTGATCATTACCACCAAGTATCATCAAGATTTGGTGAAAAAATGTTTGCTGAGATTTCAGCAAACTAGAAGTTTTTTTGGAAGCTTGGCAACCCCTTTCAAACGAAAGTGTTTTTCGCCAGTCTCTGCATGGGGTACTTCAAGAAGAAACAAACCATAGAGATAGAACTTAGAACTACTTCATTTGGTCAAGTTTCAAGGAGCTAGCACAAACCGTGTTTTATTTAGAATTCCAAATACAGCTATCTCTGTAGGAGAAAACCGAGTGAAACCTAAAAATTCAAAGTGTTACTGGAAACAAACGATTGAACCTAGAGGAGTGAAAATTGGGCAGCCAAGTGGGCTTAGTGAACTGATGATTACCACCAAGTATCATCAAGATTTGGTGAAAAAATGTTTGCTGAGATTTCAGCAAACTCGTAGTTTTTTGGAAGCTTGGCAACCCCTTTCAAACGAAAGTGCTTTTCGCCAGTCTCTGCATGGGGTACTTCAAGAGGAAACAAACCATAGAGATAGAACTTAGAACTACTTCATTTGGTCAAGTTTCAAGGAGCTAGCTCAAACCGTGTTTGATTTAGAATTCCAAACACAGCTATCTATGTAGGAAAAAACAGAGTGAAACCTAAAAATTCAAACTGTTACTGGAAAAGAATGCTTCAACCTAGAAGAATAAAAATTGGGCAGCCAAGTGGGATTTGTGAACTGATCATTACCACCAAGTATCATCAAGATTGGTGAAAAAATGTTTGCTGAGATTTCAGCAAACTAGTAGTTTTTGGGAAGCTTAGCCACCCCTTTCAAACGAAAGGGACTTTCCCCAGTTTCTGCATGGGGTACTTCAAGAGGAAACAAACCATATAGATAGAACTTAGAACTACTTCATTTGGTCAAGTTTCAAGGAGCTAGCACAAACCGTGTTTGATTTAGAGCTTCAAACACATCTATCTCTATAACAGAAAACAGAGTGAAAGATAAAAATTCAAAATGTTACTGGAAACGAACGCTTGAACCTAGAAGAGTGAAAATTTTGAAGCCAAGTGGGCATAGTGTACTGATCATTACCACCAAGTATCATCAAGATTTGGTGAAAAAATGTTTGCTGAGATTTCAGCAAACTAGTAGTTTTTTGGAAGTTTGGCAACCCCTTTCAAACGAAAGTGTTTTTCGCCAGTCTCTGCATGGGGTACTTCAAGAGGAAACAAACCATAGAGATAGAACTTAGAACTACTTCATTTGGTCAAGTTTCAAGGAGCTAGCACAAACCGTGTTTGATTTAGAATTCCAAACACAGCTATCTATGTAGGAGAAAACCGAGTGAAACCTAAAAATTCAAAGTGTTACTGGAAACGAACGCTTGAACCTAGAGGAGTGAATATTGGGCAGCCAAGTGGGCTTAGTGAACTGATGATTACCACCAAGTATCATCAAGATATGGTGAAAAAATGTTTGCTGAGATTTCAGCAAACTAGTAGTTTTTTGGAAGCTTGGCAACCCCTTTCAAACGAAAGTGTTTTTCGCCAGTCTCTGCATGGTGTACTTCAAGAGGAAACAAACCATAGAGATAGAACTTAGAACTATTTCATTTGGTCAAGTTTCAAGGAGCTAGCACAAACCGTGTTTGATTTAGAATTCCAAACACAGCTATCTATGTAGGAGAAAACAGAGTGAAACCTAAAAATTCAAAGTGTTACTTTAAACGAACGCTTGAACCTAGAAGAGTGAAAATTGGGCAGCCAAGTGGGCTTAGTGAACTGATCATTACCACCAAGTATCATCAAGATTTGGTGAAAAATGTTTGCTGAGATTTCAGCAAACTAATAGTTTTTTGGAAGCTTGGCAACCCCTTTCAAATGAAAGTGCTTTTCGCCAGTCTCTGCATGGGGTACTTCAAGAGGAAACAAACCATAGAGATAGAACTTAGAACTACTTCATTTGGTCAAGTTTCAAGGAGCTAGCACAAACCGTTTTTGATTAGAGTTTCAAACACCTCTATCTATATAGCAGAAAACAGAGTGAAACCTAAAAATTCAAAGTGTTACTGGAAACGAACGCTTGAACCTAGAAGATTGAAAATTGGGCAGCCAAGTGGGCTTAGTGAACTGATCATTACCACCAAGTATCATCAAGATTTGGTGAAAAAATGTTTGCTGAGATTTCAGCAAACTAGTAGTTTTTTGGAAGCTTGGAAACCCCTTTCCAACGAAAGTGTTTTTTGCCAGTCTCTGCAATGGGTACTTCAAGAGGAAACAAACCATAGAGATAGAACTTAGAACTACTTCATTTGGTCAAGTTTCAAGGAGCTAGCTCAAACCGTGTTTGATTTATAATTCCAAACACAGCTATCTATGCAGGAGAAAACAGAGTGAAACCTAAAAATTCAAACTGTTACTGGAAACGAATGCTTCAACCTAGAAGAATAAAAATTGGGCAGCCAATTGGGCTTAGTGAACTGATCATTACCACCAAGTATCATCAAGATTTGGTGAAAAAATGTTTGCTGAGATTTCACCAAACTAGAAGTTTTTTTGGAAGCTTGGCAACCCCTATCAAACGAAAGTGTTTTTCGCGAGTCTCTGCATGGGGTACTTCAAGAGGAAAAAAACCATAGAGATAGAACTTAGAACTACTTCATTTGGACAAGTTTCAAGGAGCTAGCACAAACCGTGTTTTATATAGAATTCCAAACACAGCTATATATGTAGGAGAAAACAGAGTGAAACCTAAAAATTCAAAGTGTTACTGGAAACGAAAGCTTGAACATAGAAGAGTGAAAATTGGGCAGCCGAGTAGGCTAAGTGAACTGATCATTACCACCAAGTATCATCAAGATTTGGTGAAAAAATGTTTGCTGAGATATCAGCAAACTAGTAGTATTTGGAAGCTTGGAAACCTCTTTCAAACAAAAGTGCTTTTCGCCAGTCTCTGCATGGGGTACTTCAAGAGGAAACAAACCATAGAGATAGAACTTAGAACTACTTCATTTGGTCAAGTTTCAAGGAGCTAGCACAAACCGTGTTTAATTTAGAATTCCACACACAGCTATCTATGTAGGAGAAAACCGAGTGAAACCTAAAAATTCAAAGTGTTACTGGAAACGAACGCTTGAACCTAGAGGAGTGAATATTGGGCCTCCAAGTGGGCTTACTGAACTGATGATTACCACCAAGTATCATCAAGATTTGGTGAAAAAATGTTTGCTGAGATTTCAGCAAACTAGTAGTTTTTTGGAAGCTTGGCAACCCCTTTCAAACGAAAGTGTTTTTCGCCAGTCTCTGCATGGTGTACTTAAGAGGAAACAAACCATAGAGATAGAACTTAGAACTATTTCATTTGGTCAAGTTTCAAGGAGCTAGCACAAACCGTGTTTGATTTAGAATTCCAAACACAGCTATCTATGTAGGAGAAAACAGAGTGAAACCTAAAAATTCAAAGTGTTACTGGAAACGAACGCTTGAACCTAGAAGAGTGAAAATTGGGCAGCCAAGTGGGCTAAGTGAACTGATCATTACCACCAAGTACCATCAAGATTTGCTGAAAAAATGTTTGCTGAGATTTCAGAAAACTAGTAGTTTTTTGGAAGCTTGGCTACCCCTTTCAAACGAAAGTGTTTTTCGCCAGTCTATGCATGGGGTACTTCAAAAGGAAATAAAGCATAGAGATAGAACTTAGAACTACTTCATTTGGTCAAGTTTCAAGGAGCTAGCACAAACCGTGTTTGATTAGAGTTTCAAACACCTCTATCTATAGAGCAGAAAACAGATTGAAACCTGAAAATTCAAAATGTTACTGGAAACGAACGCTTGAACCTAGAAGAGTGAAAATTGGGCAGCCAGTGGGCTTAGTGAACTGATCATTACCACCAAGTATCATCAAGATTTGGTGAAAAAATGTTTGCTGAGATTTCACCAAACTAGTAGTTTTTTATAAGCTTGGCAACCCCTTTCCAACGAAAGTGTTTTTCGCCAGTCTCTGCATGGGGTACCTCAAGAGGAAACAAACCATAGAGATAGAACTTAGAACTACTTCATTTGGTCAAGTTTCAAGGAGCTAGCTCAAACCGTGTTTGATTTAGAATTCCAAATAAAGCTATCTATGCAGGAGAAAACAGAGTGAAACCTAAAAATTCAAACTGTTACTGGAAACGAATGCTTCAACCTAGAAGAATAAAAATTGGGCAGCCAAGTGGGCTTAGTGAACTGATCATTACCACCAAGTATCATCAAGATTTGGTGAAAAAATGTTTGCTGAGATTTCAGCAAACTAGAAGTTTTTTTGGAAGCTTGGCAACCCCTTTCAAACGAAAGTGTTTTTCGCCAGTCTCTGCATGGGGTACTTCAAGAGGAAACAAACCATAGAGATAGAACTTAGAACTACTTCATTTGGTCAAGTTTCAAGGAGCTAGCACAAAGCGTGTTTGATTTAGAATTCCAAACACAGCTATCTATGTAGGAGAAAACCGAGTGAAACCTAAAAATTCAAAGTGTTACTGGAAACGAACGCTTGAACCTAGAGGAGTGAATATTGGGCAGCCAAGTGGGCTTAGTGAAGTGATCATTACCACCAAGTATAATCAAGATTTGGTGAAAAAATGTTTGCTGAGATTTCAGCAAACTAGTAGTTTTTTGGAAGCTTGGCAACCCCTTTCAAACGAAAGTTCTTTTCGCCAGTCTCTGCATGGGGTACTTCAAGAGGAAACAAACCATAGAGATAGAACTTAGAACTACTTCATTTGGTCAACTTTCAAGGAGCTAGCACAAACCGTGTTTGATTTAGAATTCCAAACACAGCTATCTATGTAGGAGAAAACAGAGTGAAACCTAAAAATTCAAACTGTTACTGGAAATGAATGCTTCAACCTAGAAGAATAAAAATTGGGCAGCCAAGAGGGATTAGTGAACTGATCTTTACCACCAAGTATCATCAAGATTTGGTGAAAAAATGTTTGCTGAGATTTCAGCAATCTAGTAGTTTTTTGGAAGCTTGGCAACAACTTTCAAACGAAAGTGTTTTTCGCCAGTCTATGCATGGGGTACTTCAAGAGGAAACAATCCATAGAGATAGAACTTAGAACTACTTCATTTGGTCAAGTTTCAAGGAGCTAGCACAAACCGTGTTTGATTAGAGTTTCAAAAACCTCTATCTATATAGCAGAAAACAGAGTGAAACCTAAAAATTCAAAGTGTTACTGGAAACAAACGCTGGAACCTAGAAGAGTGAAAATTGGGCAGCCAAGTGGGCTTAGTGACCTGATCATTACCACCAAGTATCATCAAGATTTGGTGAAAAAATATTTGCTGAGATTTCAGCAAACTAGAAGTTTTTTTGGAAGCTTGGCAACCCCTTTCAAACGAAAGTGTTTTTCGCCAGTCTCTGCATGGGGTACTTCAAGAGGAAACAAACCATAGAGATAGAACTTAGAACTACTTCATATGTTCCAGTTTCAAGGAGCTAGCACAAACCGTGTTTGATTTAGAATTCCAAACACAGCTATCTATGTAGGAGAAAACAGAGTGAAACCTAAAAATTCAAAGTGTTACTGGAAACGAACGCTTGCACCTAGAAGAGTGAAAATTGGGCAGCCAAGTGGGCTTAGTGAACTGATCATTACCACCAAGTATCATCAAGTTTTGGTGAAAAAATGTTAGCTGAGATATCAGCAAACTAGTAGTATTTGGAAGCTTGGCATCCCCTTTCAAACGAAAGTGTTTTTCGCCAGTCTCTGCATGGGGTACTTCAAGAGGAAACAAACCATAGAGATAGAACTTAGAACTACTTCATTTGGTCAAGTTTCAAGGAGCTAGCACAAACCGTGTTTGATTTAGAATTCCAAACACAGCTATCTATGTAGGAGAAAACAGAGTGAAACCTAAAAATTCAAAGTGTTACTGGAAACGAACGCTTGAATCTAGAAGAGTGAAAATTGGGCAGCCAAGTGGGCTAAGTGAACTGATCATTACCACCAAGTATCATCAAGATTTGCTGAAAAAATGTTTGCTGAGATTTCAGCATACTAGTAGTTTTTTGGAAGCTTGGCCTCCAATTTCAAACGAAAGGGAGTTTCGCCAGTCTCTGCATGGGGTACTTCAAAAGGAAACAAACCATAGAGATAGAACTTAGAACTACTTCATTTGGTCAAGTTTCAAGGAGCTAGCAGAAACCGTGTTTGATTTAGAATTCCAAACACAGCTATCTATGTAGGAGAAAACCTAGTGAAACCTAAAAATTCAAAGTGTTACTGAAAAAGAACGCTTGAACCTAGAAGATTGAAAATTGGGCAGCCAAGTGGGCTTAGTGAACTGATCATTACCACCAAGTATCATCAAGATTTGGTGAAAAAATGTTTGCTGAGATTTCAGCAAACTAATAATTTTTTGGAAGCTTGGCAACCCCTTTCAAACGAAAGTGTTTTTCGCCAGTCTCTGCATGGGGTACTTCAAGAGGAAACAAACCATAGAGATAGAACTTAGAACTACTTCATTTGGTCAACTTTCAAGGAGCTAGCACAAACCGTGTTTGATATAGAATTCCAAACACAGCTATCTATGTAGGAGAAAACAGAGTGAAACCTAAAATTTCAAAGTGTTACTGGAAACGAATGCTTCAACCTAGAAGAATAAAAATTGGGCAGCCAAGTGGGATTGGTGAACTGATCATTACCACCAAGTATCATCAAGATTTGGTGAAAAAATGTTTGCTGAGATTTCAGCAAACTAGTAGTTTTTTGGAAGCTTGGCAACTCCTTTAAAACGAAAGTGTTTTTCGCCAGTCTATGCATGGGGTACTTCAAGAGTAAACAATCCATAGAGATAGAACTTAGAACTACTTCATTTGGTCAAGTTTCAAGGAGCTAGCACAAACCGTGTTTGATTAGAGTTTCAAACACCTCTATCTATATAGCAGAAAACAGAGTGAAACCTAAAAATTCAAAGTGTTACTGGAAACGAACGCTTGAACCTACAAGAGTGAAAATTGGGCACCCAAGTGGGCTTAGTGAACTGATCATTACCACCAAGTATCATCAAGATTTGGTGAAAAAATGTTTGCTGAGATGTCAGCAAATTAGTTGTTTTTTGGAAGCTTGGCAACCCCTTTCCAATGAAAGTGTTTTTCGCCAGTCTCTGCATGGGGTATTTCAAGAGGAAACAAACAATAGAGATAGAACTTAGAACTACTTCATTTGGTCAAGTTTCAAGGAGCTAGCTCAAACCGTGTTTGATATAGAATTCCAAACACAGCTATCTAGGCAGGGGAAAACAAAGTGAAACCTAAAAATTCAAACTGTTACTGGAAAAGAATGCTTCAACCTAGAAGAATAAAAATTGGGCAGCCAAGTGGGCTTCGTGAACTAATCATTACCACCAAGTATCATCAAGATTTGGTGAAAAAATGTTTGCTTAGATTTCAGCAAACTAGAAGTTTTTTTGGAAGCTTGGCAACCCCTTTCAAACGAAAGTGTTTTTCGCCAGTCTCTGCATGGGGTACTTCAAGAGGAAACAAACCATAGAGATAGAACTTAGAACTACTTCATTTGGTCAAGTTTCAAGGAGCTATCACAAACCGTGTTTTATTTAGAATTCCAAACACAGCTATCTATGTACGAGAAAACCGAGTGAAACCTAAAAATTCAAGTGTTACTGGTAACGAACGCTTGAACCTTGAGCAGTGAAAATTGGGCAGCCAAGTGTGCTTAGTGAACTGATGATTACCACCAAGTATCATCAAGATTTGGTGAAAAAATGTTTGCTGAGATTTCAGCAAACTCGTAGTTTTTTGGAAGCTTGGCAACCCCTTTCAAACGAAAGTGCTTTTCGCCAGTCTCTGCATGGGGTACTTCAATAGGAAACAAACCATAGAGACAGAACTTAGAACTACTTCATTTGGTCAAGTTTCAAGGAGCTAGCTCAAACCGTGTTTGATTTAGAATTCCAAACACAGCTATCTATGTAGGAGAAAACAGAGTGAAACCTAAAAATTCAAACTGTTACTGGAAAAGAATGCTTCAACCTAGAAGAATAAAAATTGGGCAGCCAAGTGGGATTAGTGAACTGATCATTACCACCAAGTATCATCAAGATTGGTGAAATAATGTTTGCTGAGATTTCAGCAAACTAGTAGTTTTTTGGAAGCTTGGCAACCACTTTCAAACGAAAGTGTTTTTCGCCAGTCTATGCATGGGGTACTTCAAGAGTAAAAAAACCATAGAGATAGAACTTAGAACTACTTCATTTGGTCAAGTTTCAAGGAGCTAGCACAAACCGTGTTTGATTTAGAATTCCAAACACAGCTATCTATGTAGGAGAAAACAGAGTGAAACCTAAAAATTCAAAGTGTTACTGGAAATGAATGCTTGAATCTAGAAGAGTGAAAATTGGGCAGCCAAGTGGGCTAAGTGAACTGATCATTACCACCAAGTATCATCAAGATTTGCTGAAAAAATGTTTGCTGAGATTTCAGCATACTAGTAGTTTTTTGGAAGCTTGGCCACCCCTTTCAAACGAAAGGGACTTTCGCCAGTCTCTGCATGGGGTACTTCAAAAGGAAACAAACCATAGAGATAGAACTTAGAACTACTTCATTTGGTCAAGTTTCAAGGAGCTAGCACAAACCGTGTTTTATTTAGAATTCCAAACACAGCTATCTATGTAGGAGAAAACCCAGTGAAACCTAAAAATTCAAAGTGTTACTGAAAAAGAACGCTTGAACCTAGAAGAGTGAAAATTGGGCAGCCAAGTGGGCTTAGTGAACTGATCATTACCACCAAGTATCATCAAGATTTGGTGAAAAAATGTTTGCTGAGATTTCAGCAAACTAATAGTTTTTTGGAAGCTACGCAACCCCTTTCAAACGAAAGTGTTTTTCGCCAGTCTCTGCATGGGGTACTTCAAGAGGAAACAAACCATAGAGATTGAACTTAGAACTACTTCATTTGGTCAAGTTTCAATGAGCTAGCACAAACCGTGTTTGATTTAGAATTCCTAACACAGCTATCTATGTAGGAGATAACAGAGTGAAACCTAAATATTCAAAGTGTTACTGGAAAGGAACGCTTGAAATAAGAAGAGTGAAAATTGGGCAGCCAAGAGTGCTTAGTGAACTTATCATTACCACTAAGTATCATCAAGATTTGGTGAAAAAATGTTTGCTGAGATTTCAACAAACTAGTAGTTTTTCTGAAGCTTGGCAACCCCTTTCAAACGAAAGTGTTTTTCGCCAGTCTCTGCATGGGGTACTTCAAGAGGAAACAAACCATAGAGATAGAACTTAGAACTACTTCATTTGGTCAACTTTCAAGGAGCTAGCACAAACCGTGTTTGATTTAGAATTCCAAACACAGCTATCTATGTAGGAGAAAACAGAGTGAAACCTAAAATTTCAAAGTGTTACTGGAAACGAATGCTTCAACCTAGAAGAATAAAAATTGGGCAGCCAAGTGGGATTGGTGAACTGATCATTACCACCAAGTATCATCAAGATTTGGTGAAAAAATGTTTGCTGAGATTTCAGCAAACTAGTAGTTTTTTGGAAGCTTGGCAACTCCTTTCAAACGAAAGTGTTTTTCGCCAGTCTATGCATGGGGTACTTCAAGAGGAAACAATCCATAGAGATAGAACTTAGAACTACTTCATTTGGTCAAGTTTCAAGGAGCTAGCACAAACCGTGTTTGATTAGAGTTTCAAACACCTCTATCTATATAGCAGAAAACAGAGTGAAACCTAAAAATTCAAAGTGTTACTGGAAACGACCGCTTGAACCTACAAGAGTGAAAATTGGGCAGCCAAGTGGGCTTAGTGAACTGATCATTACCACCAAGTATCATCAAGATTTGGTGAAAAAATGTTTGCTGAGATTTCAGCAAACTAGTAGTTTTTTGGAAGCTTGGCAACCCCTTTCCAATGAAAGTGTTTTTCGCCAGTCTCTGCATGGGGTATTTCAAGAGGAAACAAACAATAGAGATAGAACTTAGAACTACTTCATTTGGTCAAGTTGCAAGAAGCTAGCTCAAACCGTGTTTGATTTAGAATTCCAAACACAGCTATCTATGCAGGGGAAAACAAAGTGAAACCTAAAAATTCAAACTGTTACTGGAAAAGAATGCTTCAACCTAGAAGAATAAAAATTGGGCAGCCAAGTGGGCTTAGTGAACTGATCATTACCACCAAGTATCATCAAGATTTGGTGAAAAAATGTTTGCTGAGATTTCAGCAAACTAGAAGTTTTTTTGGAAGCTTTACAACCCCTTTCAAACGAAAGTGTTTTTCGCCAGTCTCTGCATGGGGTACTTCAAGAGGAAACAAACCATAGAGATAGAACTTAGAACTACTTCATTTGGTCAAGTTTCAAGGAGCTAGCACAAACCGTGTTTTATTTAGAATTCCAAACACAGCTATCTATGTAGGAGAAAACCGAGTGAAACCTAAAAATTCAAAGTGTTACTGGAAACGAACGCTTGAACCTAGAGGAGTGAAAATTGGGCAGCCAAGTGGGCTTAGTGAACTGATGATTACCACCAAGTATCATCAAGATTTGGTGAAAAAATGTTTGCTGAGATTTCAGCAAACTCGTAGTTTTTTGGAAGCTTGGCAACCCCTTTCAAACGAAAGTGCTTTTCGCCAGTCTCTGCATGGGGTACTTCAAGAGGAAACAAACCATAGAGATAGAACTTAGAACTACTTCATTTGGTCAAGTTTCAAGGAGCTAGCTCAAACCGTGTTTGATTTAGAATTCCAAACACAGCTATCTATGTAGGAGAAAACAGAGTGAAACCTAAAAATTCAAACTGTTACTGGAAAAGAATGCTTAAACCTAGAAGAATAAAAATTGGGCAGCCAAGTGGGATTAGTGAACTGATCATTACCACCAAGTATCATCAAGATTGGTGAAATAATGTTTGCTGAGATTTCAGCAAACTAGTAGTTTTTTGGTAGCTTGGCAACCACTTTCAAACGAAAGTGTTTTTCGCCAGTCTCTGCATGGGGTACTTCAAGAGGAAACAAACCATAGAGATAGAACTTAGAACTACTTCATTTGGTCAAGTTTCAAGGAGCTAGCACAAACCGTGTTTGATTTAGAATTCCAAACACTGCTATCTATGTAGGAGAAAACCGAGTGAAACCTAAAAATTCAAACTGTTACTGGAAACGAAGGCTTCAACGTAAAAGAATAAAAATTGGGCAGCCAAGTGGGATTGGGGAACTGATCATTACAACCAAGTATCATCAAGATTTGGTTAAAAAATGTTTGCTGAGATTTCAGCAAACTAGTAGTTTTTTGGAAGCTTGGCAACCCCTTTCAAACGACAGTTTTTTTCGCCAGTCTCTGCATGGGGTACTTCAAGAGGAAACAAACCATAGAGATAGAACTTAGAACTACTTCATTTGGTCAAGTTTCAAGGAGCTAGCACAAACCGTGTTTGATTTAGAATTCCAAACACAGCTATCTATGTAGGAGTAAACAGAGTGAAACCTAAAAATTCAAAGTGTTACTAGAAACGAACGCTTGTACATTGAAGAGTGAAAATTGGGCAGCCAAGTGGGCGACTGAACTGATCATTACCACCAAGTATCATCAAGATTTGGTGAAAAAATGTTTGCTGAGATTTCAGCAAACTAGTTGTTTTTGGAAGCTTGGCAACTTCTTTCAAACGAAAGTGCTTTTCGCCAGTCTCTGCATGGGGTACTTCAAGAGGAAAGAAACCATAGATATAGAACTTAGAACTACTTCATTTGGTCAAGTTTCAAGGAGCTAGCACAAACCGTGTTTGATTTAGAATTCCAAACACAGCTATCTATGTAGGAGAAAACAGAGTGAAACCTAAAAATTCAAACTGTTACTGGAAAACAATGCTTCAAACTAGAAGAATAAAAATTGGGCAGCCAAGTGTAATTAGTGAACTGATCATTACAACCAAGTATCATCAAGGTTTGGTGAAAAAATGTTTGCTAAGATTTCAGCAAACTAGTAGTTTTTTGGAAGCTTGGAAACCCCTTTCAAAAGAAAGTGCTATTCGCCAGTCTCTGCATGGGGTACTTCAAGAGGAAACAAACCATAGAGATAGAACTTAGAACTACTTCATTTTGTCAAGTTTCAAGGAGCTAGCACAAACCGTGTTTGATTTAGAATTCCAAACACAGCTATCTATATAGGAGAAAACAGAGTGAAACCTAAAAATTCAAACTGTTACTGGAAACGAACGCTTGAACCTAGAAGAGTGAAAATTTTGCAGCCAAGTGGGATTAGTGAACTGATCATTACCAGCAAGTATCATCAAGATTTGGTGAAAAAATGTTTGCTGAGATTTCAGCAAACTAGTAGTTTTTTGGAAGCTTGGCAACCCCTTTCAAACGAAAGTGTTTTTCGCAAGTCTCTGCATGGGGCACTTCAAGAGGAAATAAACCATAGAGATAGAACTTAGAACTACTTCATTTGGTCAAGTTTCAAGGAGCTAGCACAAACCGTGTTTGATTTAGAATTCCAAAGACAGCTATCTATGTAGGAGAAAACAGAGTGAAAAATAAAAATTCAAACTGTTACTGGAAACGAATGCTTCAACCTAGAGGAATAAAAATAGGGCAGCCAAGTGGGATTAGGAAACTGATCATTACCACCAAGTATCATCAAGATTTGGTGAAAAAATTTTTGCTGAGATTTCAGCAAAGTAGTAGTTTTTTGGAAGCTTGGCAACCCCTTTCAAACGAAAGTGTTTTTCGCCAGTCTCTGCATGGGGTACTTCAAGAGGAAACAAACCATAGAGATAGAACTTAGAACTACTTCATTTGGTCAAGTTTCAAGGAGCTAGCACAAACCGTGTTTGATTTAGAATTCCAAACACAGCTATCTATGTAGGAGAAAACAGAGTGAAACCTAAAAATTCAAACTGTTACTGGAAACGAATGCTTCAAACTAGAAGAATAAAAATTGGGCAGCCAAGTGGGATTAGTGAACTGATCATTACCACCAAGTATCATCAAGATTTGGTGAAAAAATGTTTGCTGAGATTTCAGCAAACTAGTAGTTTTTGGAAGCGTTTCAACACTTTTCAAACGAAAGTGTTTTTCGCCAGTCTCTGCATGGGGTACTTCAAGAGGAAACAAACCATAGAGATAGAACTTAGAACTACTTCATTTGGTCAAGTTTCAAGGAGCTAGCACAAACCGTGTTTGATTTAGAATTCCAAACACAGCTATCTATGTAGGAGAAAACCGAGTGAAACCTAAAAATTCAAAGTGTTACTGGAAACGAACGCTTGAACCTAGAAGAGTGAAAATTGGGCATCCAAGTGGGCTTAGTGAACTGATCATTACCACCAAGTATCATCAAGATTTGGTGAAAAAATGTTTGCTGAGATTTCAGCAAACTAGTAGTTTTTTGAAGCTTGGCAACCCCTTTCAAACGAAAGTGCTTCTCGCCAGTCTCTGCATGGGGTACTTCAAGAGGAAACAAACCATAGAGATAGAACTTAGAACTACTTCATTTGGTCAACTTTCAAGGAGCTAGCACAAACCGTGTTTGATTTAGAATTCCAAACACAGCTATCTATGTAGGAGAAAACAGAGTGAAACCTAAAAATTAGAAGTGTTACTTTAAACGAATGCTTCAACCTAGAAGAATAAAAATTGGGCAGCCAAGTGGGGTTAGTGAACTGATCATTACCACCAAGTATCATCAAGATTTGGTGAAAAAATGTTTGCTGAAATTTCAGCAAACTAGTAGTTTTTTGGAAGCATGGCAACCCCTTTCAAACGAAAGTGTTTTTCGCCAGTCTATGCATGGGGTACTTCAAGAGGAAACAATCCACAGAGATAGAACTTAGAACTACTTCACTTGGTCAAGTTTCAACGAGCTAGCACAAACCGTGTTTGATTAGAGTTTCAAACACCTCTATCTATATAGCAGAAAACAGAGTGAAACCTAAAAATTCAAAGTGTTACTGGAAACGAACGCTTGAACCTACAAGAGTGAAAATTGGGCAGCCAAGTGGGCTTAGTGAACTGATCATTACCACCAAGTATCATCAAGATTTGGTGAAAAAATGTTTGCTGAATTTCAGCATACTAGTAGTTTTTTGGAAGCTTGGCAACCCCTTTCCAACGAAAGTGTTTTTCGCCAGTCTCTGCATGGGGTACATCATAATTAAACAAACCATAGAGATAGAACTTAGAACTACTTCATTTGGTCAAGTTTCAAGGAGCTAGCTCAAACCGTGTATGATTTAGAATTCCAAACATAGCTATCTATGCAGGAGAAAACAGAGTGAAACCTAAAAATTCAAACTGTTACTGGAAACGAATGCTTCAACCTAGAAGAATAAAAATTGGGCAGCCAAGTGGGCTTAGTGAACTGATCATTACCACCAAGTATCATCAAGATTTGGTGAAAAAATGTTTGCTGAGATTTCAGCAAACTAGAAGTTTTTTTGGAATCTTGGCAACCCGTTTCAAACGAAAGTGTTTTTCGCCAGTCTCTGCATGGGGTACTTCAAGAGGAAACAAACCATAGATATAGAACTTAGAACTACTTCATTTGGTCAAGTTCAAGGAGCTAGCACAAACCGTGTTTGATTTAGAATTCCAAACACAGCTATCTATGTAGGAGAAAACAGAGTGAAAACTAAAAATTCAAAGTGTTACTGGAAACGAACGCTTGAACCTAGAAGAGTGAAAATTGGGCAGCCAAGTGGGCTTAGTGAACTGATCATTACCACCAAGTATCATCAAGATTTGGTGAAAAAATGTTTGCTGAGATATCAGCAAACTAGTAGTATTTGGAAGCTTGGCAACCCCTTTCAAACGAAAGTGCTTTTCGCCAGTCTCTGCATGGGGTACTTTAAGAGGAAACAAACCATAGAGAGAGAACTTAGAACTACTTCATTTGGTCAAGTTTCAAGGAGCTAGCACAAACCGTGTTTGATTTAGAATTCCAAACACAGCTATCTATGTAGGAGAAAACAGAGTGAAACCTAAAAATTCAAAGTGTTACAGGAAACGAACGCTTGAATCTAGAAGAGTGAAAATTGGGCAGCCAAGTGGGCTAAGTGAACTGATCATTACCACCAAGAATCATCAAGATTTGCTGAAAAAATATTTGCTGAGATTTCAGCAAACTAGTAGTTTTTTGGAAGCTTGGCCACCCCTTTCAAACGAAAGGGACTTTCGCCAGTCTCTGCATGGGGTACTTCAAGAGGAAACAAACCACATAGATACAACTTAGAACTACTTCATTTGGTCAAGTTTCAAGGAGCTAGCCCAAACCGTGTTTGATTTAGAATTCCAAACACAGCTATCTATGTAGGAGAAAACCGAGTGAAACCTAAAAATTCAAAGTGTTACTTTAAACGAACGCTTGAACCTAGAAGAGTGAAAATTGGGCAGCCCATTGGGCTTAGTGAACTGATCATTACCACCAAGTATCATCAAGATTTGGTGAAAAAATGTTTGCTGAGATTTCAGCAAACTAGTAGTTTTTTGGAAGCTTGGCAACCCCTGTCAAACGAAAGTGCTTTTCGCCAGTCTCTGCATGGGGTACTTCAAGAGGAAACAAACCATAGAGATAGAACTTAGAACTACTTCATTTGGGCAAGTTTCAAGGAGCTAGCACAAACCGTGTTTGATTTAGTGTTTCAAACACATCTATCTATATAGCAGAAAACAGAGTGAAACCTAAAAATTCAAAGTGTTACTGGAAACGAACGCTTGAACCTAGAAGAGTGAAAATTGGGCAGCCAAGTGTGCTTAGTGAACTGCTCATTACCACCAAGTATCATCAAGATTTGGTGAAAAAATGTTTGCTGAGATTTCAGGAAACTAGTAGTTTTTTGGAAGCTTGGCAACCCTTTCAAACGAAAGTTTTTTTCGCCAGTCTCTGCATTGGGTACTTCAAGAGAAAACAAACCATAGAGAGAGAACTTAGAACTACTTCATTTTGTCAAGTTCAAGGAGCTAGCACAAACCGTGTTTGATTTAGAATTCCAAACACAGCTATCTATGTAGGAGAAAACAGAGTGAAACCTAAAAATTCAAACTGTTACTGGAAACAAACGCTT
Source organism: Callospermophilus lateralis (assembly GCF_048772815.1). Classification (NCBI taxonomy): domain Eukaryota; kingdom Metazoa; phylum Chordata; class Mammalia; order Rodentia; family Sciuridae; genus Callospermophilus; species Callospermophilus lateralis. The sequence goes on from NW_027515127.1 coordinate 57,086, forward strand.
TAACCTAGAGGAGTGAAAATTGGGCAGCCAAGTGGGCTTAGTGTACTGATAATTACCACCAAGTATCATCAAGATTTGGTGAAAAAACGTCTGCTGAGATTTCAGCAAACTAGTAATTTTTTGGAAGCTTGGCAACCCCTTTCAAACGAAAGTGTTTTTTGCCAGTCTCTGCATTTGGTACTTCAAGAGGAAACAAACCATAGAGATAGAACTTAGAACTACTTCATTTTTTCAAGTTTCAAGGAGCTAGCACAAACCATGTTTGATTTAGAATTCCAAACACAGCTATCTATGTACGAGAAAACCGAGTGAAATCTAAAAATTCAAAGTGTTACTGGAAACGAACGCTTGAACCTAGAAGAGTGAAAATTGGGCAGCCAAGTGGGCTTAGTGAACTGATCATTACCACCAAGTATCATCAAGATTTGGTGAAAAAATGTTTGCTGAGATTATAGCAAACTAGTAGTTTTTTGGAAGCTTGGCAACCCATTTCAAACGAAAGTGCTTTTCGCCAGTCTCTGCATGGGGTACTTCAAGAGGAAACAAACCATAGAGATAGAACTTAGAACTACTTCATTTGGTCAACTTTCAAGGAGCTAGCACAAACCGTGTTTGATTTAGAATTCCAAACACAGCTATCTATGTAGGAGAAAACAGAGTGAAACCTAAAAATTCAAAGTGTTACTGGAAACGAATGCTTCAACCTAGAAGAATAAAAATTGGGCAGCCAAGTAGGATTAGTGAACTGATCATTACCACCAAGTATCATCAAGATTTGGTGAAAAAATGTTTGCTGAGATTTCAGCAAACTAGTAGTTTTTTGGAAGCATGGCAACCCCTTTCAAATGAAAGTGTTTTTCGCCAGTCTATGCATGGGGTACTTCAAGAGGAAACAATCCATAGAGATAGAACTTAGAACTACTTCATTTGGTCAAGTTTCAAGGAGCTAGCACAAACCGTGTTTGATTAGAGTTTCAAACACCTCTATCTATATAGCAGAAAACAGAGTGAAACCTAAAAATTCAAAGTGTTACTGGAAACGAACGCTTGAACCTACAAGAGTGAAAATTGGGCAGCCAAGTGGGCTTAGTGAACTGATCATTACCACCAAGTATCATCAAGATTTGGTGAAAAAATGTTTGCTGAGTTTTCAGCAACTAGTAGTTTTTTGGAAGCTTGGCAACCCCTTTCCAACGAAAGTGTTTTTCGCCAGTCTCTGCATGGGGTACTTCAAGAGGAAACGAACCATAGAGATAGAACTTAGAACTACTTCATTTGGTCAAGTTTCAAGGAGCTAGCTCAAACCGTGTTTGATTTAGAATTCCAAACACAGCTATCTATGCAGGAGAAAACAGAGTGAAACCTAAAAATTCAAAGTGTTACTGGAAACGAATGCTTGAACCTAGAAGAATAAAAATTGGGCAGCCAAGTGGGATTAGTGAACTGATCATTACCACCAAGTATCATCAAGATTTGGTGAAAAAATGTTTGCTGAGATTTCAGCAAACTAGTAGTTTTTTGGAAGCATGGCAACCCCTTTCAAACGAAAGTGTTTTTCGCCAGTCTATGCATGGGGTACTTCAAGAGGAAACAATCCACAGAGATAGAACTTAGAACTACTTCACTTGGTCAAGTTTCAAGGAGCTAGCACAAACCGTGTTTGATAGAGTTTCAAACACCTCTATCTATATAGCAGAAAACAGAGTGAAACCTAAAAATTCAAAGTGTTACTGGAAACCAACGCTTGAACCTACAAGAGTGAAAATTGGGCAGCCAAGTGGGCTTAGTGAACTGATCATTACCACCAAGTATCATCAAGATTTGGTGAAAAAATGTTTGCTGAGATTTCAGCATACTAGTAGTTTTTTGGAAGCTTGGCAACCCCTTTCCAACGAAAGTGTTTTTCGCCAGTCTCTGCATGGGGTACTTCAAGAGGAAACAATCCATAGAGATAGAACTTAGAACTACTTCATTTGGTCAAGTTTCAAGGAGCTAGCTCAAACCGTGTTTGATTTAGTATTCCAAACACAGCTATCTATGCAGAAGAAAACAGAGTGAAACCTAAAAATTCAAACTGTTACTGGAAACGAATGCTTCAACCTAGAAGAATAAAAATTGGGCAGCCAAGTTGGCTTAGTGAACTGATCATTACCACCAAGTAACATCAAGATTTGGTGAAAAAATGTTTGCTGAGATTTCAGCAAACTAGAAGTTTTTTTGGAATCTTGGCAACCCGTTTCAAACGAAAGTGTTTTTCCCCAGTCTCTGCATGGGGTACTTCAAGAGGAAAAAAAACCATAGATATAGAACTGTAGAACTACTTCATTTGGGCAAGTTTCAAGGAGCTAGCACAAACCGTGTTTTATTTAGAATTCCAAACACAGCTATCTATGTAGGAGAAAACAGAGTGAAACCTAAAATTCAAAGTGTTACTGGAAACGAACGCTTGAACCTAGAAGAGTGAAAATTGGGCAGCCAAGTGGGCTTAGTGAACTGATCATTACCACCAAGTATCATCAAGATTTGGTGAAAAAATGTTTGCTGAGATATCAGCAAACTAGTAGTATTTTTAAGCTTGGCAACCCTTTCAAACGAAAGTGCTTTTCGCCAGTCTCTGCATGGGGTACTTCAAGAGGAAACAAACCATAGAGAGAGAACTTAGAACGACTTCATTTGGTCAAGTTTCAAGGAGCTAGCACAAACCGTGTTTGATTTAGAATTCCAAACACAGCTATCTATGTAGGAGAAAACAGAGTGAAACCTAAAAATTCAAAGTGTTACAGGAAACGAACGCTTGAATCTAGAAGAGTGAAAATTGGGCAGCCAAGTAGGCTAAGTGAACTGATCATTACCACCAAGAATCATCAAGATTTGCTGAAAAATATTTGCTGAGATTTCAGCATACTAGTAGTTTTTTGGAAGCTTGGCCACCCCTTTCAAACGAAAGGGACTTTCGCCAGTCTCTGCATGGGGTACTTCAAGAGGACACAAACCATATAGATAGAACTTAGAACAACTTCATTTGGTCAAGTTTCAAAAAGCTAGCACAAACCGTGTTTGATTTAGAATTCCAAACACAGCTATCTATGTAGGAGAAAACCGAGTGAAACCTAAAAATTCAAAGTGTTACTTTAAACGAACGCTTGAACCTAGAAGAGTGAAAATTGGGCAGCCAAGTGGGCTTAGTGAACTGATCATTACCACCAAGTATCATCAAGATTTGGTGAAAAAATGTTTGCTGAGATTTCAGCAAACTTGTAGTTTTTTGGAAGCTTGGCAACCCCTTTCAAACGAAAGTGCTTTTCGCCAGTCTCTGCATGGGGTACTTCAAGAGGAAACAAACCATAGAGATAGAACTTAGAACTACTTCATTTGGTCAAGTTTCAAGGAGCTAGCTCAAACCGTGTTTGATTTAGAATTCCAAACACAGCTATCTATGCAGGGGAAAACAAAGTGAAACCTAAAAATTCAAACTGTTACTGGAAAAGAATGCTTCAACCTAGAAGAATAAAAATCTGGCAGCCAAGTGGGCTTAGTGAACTGATCATTACCACCACGTATCATCAAGTTTTGGTGAAAAAAATGTTTGCTGAGATTTCAGCAAACTAGAAGTTTTTTTGGAAGCTTGGCAACCCCTTTCAAACGAAAGTGTTTTTCGCCAGTCTATGCATGGGGTACTTCAAGAGGAAACATTTCACAGAGATAGAACTTAGAACTACTTCACTTGGGCAAGTTTCAAGGAGCTAGCACAAACCGTGTTTGATTAGAGTTTCAAACACCTCTATCTATATAGCAGAAAACAGAGTGAAACCTAAAAATTCAAAGTGTTACTGGAAACGAACGCTTGAACCTACAAGAGTGAAAATTGGGCAGCCAAGTGGGCTTAGTGAACTGATCATTACCACCAAGTATCATCAAGATTTGGTGAAAAAATGTTTGCTGAGATTTCAGCAAACTAATAGTTTTTTGAAAGCTTGGCAACCCCTTTAAAACGAAAGTGCTTTTCGCCAGTCTCTGCATGGGGTACTTCAAGAGGAAACAAACCATAGAGATAGAACTTAGAACTACTTCATTTGGTCAACTTTCAAGGAGCTAGCACAAACCGTGTTTGATTTAGAATTCCAAACACAGCTATCTATGTAGGAGAAAACAGAGTGAAACCTAAAAATTCAAAGTGTTACATTAAACGAACGCTTGAATCTAGAAGAGTGAAAATTGGGCAGCCTAGTGGGCTAAGTGAACTGATCATTACCACCAAGAATCATCAAGATTTGCTGAAAAAATATTTGCTGAGATTTCAGCAAACTAGTAGTTTTTTGGAAGCTTGGCCACCCCTTTCAAACGAAAGGGACTTTCGCCAGTCTCTGCATGGGGTACTTCAAGAGGACACAAACCATATAGATAGAACTTAGAACTACTTCATTTGGTGAAGTTTCAAGGAGCTAGCACCAACCGTGTTTGATTTAGAATTCCAAACACAGCTATCTATATAGCAGAAAACAGAGTGAAACCTAAAAATTCAAAGTGTTACTGGAAACGAACGCTTGAACCTAGAAGAGTGAAAATTGGGCAGCCAAGTGTGCTTAGTGAACTGATCATTACCACCAAGTATCATCAAGATTTGGTGAAAAAATGTTTGCTGAGATTTCAGGAAACTAGTAGTTTTTTGGAAGCTTGGCAACCCCTTTCAAACGAAAGTGTTTTTCGCCAGTCTCTGCATTGGGTACTTCAAGAGAAAACAAACCATAGAGAGAGAACGTAGAACTACTTCATTTGGTCAAGTTTCAAGGAGCTAGCACAAACCGTGTTTGATTTAGAATTCCAAACACAGCTATATATGTAGGAGAAAACAGAGTGAAACCTAAAATTTCAAACTGTTACTGGAAACAAACGCTTTAACCTAGAAGAGTGAAAATTGGGCAGCCAAGTGGGCTTAGTGAACTGATCATTACCACCAAGTATCATCAAGATTTGGTGAAAAAACGTCTGCTGAGATTTCAGCAAACTAGTAATTTTTTGGAAGCTTGGCAACCCCTTTCAAACGAAAGTGTTTTTTGCCAGTCTCTGCATTTGGTACTTCAAGAGGAAACAAACCATAGAGATAGAACTTAGAACTACTTCATTTGGTCAAGTTTCAAGGAGCTAGCACAAACCGTGTTTGATTTAGAATTCCAAACACAGCTATCTATGTAGGAGAAAACCGAGTGAAACCTAAAAATTCAAAGTGTTACTGGAAACGAACGCTTGAACCTAGAAGAGTGAAAATTGGGCAGCCAAGTGGGCTTAGTGAACTGATCATTACCACCAAGTATCATCAAGAAATGGTGAAAAAATGTTTGCTGAGATTTCAGCAAACTAGTAGTTTTTTGGAAGCTTGGCAACCCCTTTCAAACGAAAGTGTTTTTCGCCAGTCTCTGCATGGGGTACTTCAAGAGGAAACAAACCATAGAGATACAACTTAGAACTACTTCATTTGGTCAAGTTTAAAGGAGCTAGCACAAACCGTGTTTGATTTAGAATTCCAAACACAGCTATCTATGTAGGAGAAAACCGAGTGAAACCTAAAAATTCAAAGTGTTACTGGAAATGAACGCTTGAACCTAGAAGAGTGAAAATTGGGCAGCCAAGTGGGCTTAGTGAACTGATCATTACCACCACGTATCATCAAGATTTGGTGAAAAAATGTTTGCTGAGATTTCAGAAAACTAGTAGTTTTTTGGAAGCTTGCAACCCCTTTCAAACGAAAGTGCTTTTCTCCAGTCTCTGCATGGGGTACTTCAAGAGGAAACAAACCATAGAAATAGAACTTAGAACTACTTCATTTGGTCAACTTTCAAGGAGCTAGCACAAACCGTGTTTGATTTAGAGTTTCAAACACATCTATCTATATAGCAGAAAACAGAGTGAAACCTAAAAATCAAAGTGTTACTGGAAACGAACGCTTGAACATAGAAGAATGAAAATTGGGCAGCAAGTGGGCTTAGTGAACTGATCATTACCACCAAGTATCATCAAGATTTGGTGAAAAATTGTATGCTGAGATTTCAGAAAACTAGTAGTTTTTTGGAAGCTTGGCAACCCCTTTCAAACGAAAGTGCTTTTCGCCAGTCTCTGCATGGGGTACTTCAAGAGGAAACAAACCATAGAGATAGAACTCAGAACTACTTCATTTGGTCAAGTTTCAAGGAGCTAGCACAAACCGTGTTTGATTTAGAATTCCAAACACAGCTATCTATGTAGGAGAAAACCGAGTGAAACCTAAAAATTCAAAGTGGTACTGGACACGAATGCTTCAACCTAGAAGAATAAAAATTGGGCAGCCAAGTGGGATTACTGAACTGATCATTACCACCAAGTATCATCAAGATTTGGTGAAAAAATGTTTGCTGAGATTTCAGCAAACTAGTAGTTTTTCTGGAAGCTTGGCAAGCCCTTTCAAACGAAAGTGTTTTTCGCCAGTCCCTTCATCGGGTACTTCAAGAGGAAACAAACCATAGAGATAGAACTTAGAACTACTTCATTTGGTCAAGTTTCAAGGAGCTATCACAAATCATGTTTGATTTAGAATTCCAAACACAGCTATCTATGTAGGAGAAAACAGAGTGAAACCTAAAAATTCAAACTGTTACTGGAAACGAATGCTTCAACCTAGAAGAATAAAAATTGGGCAGCCAAGTGGGATTAGTGAACTGATCATTACCACCAAGTATCATCAAGATTTGGTGAAAAAATGTTTGCTGAGATTTCAGCAAACTAGTAGTTTTTTGGAAGCTTGGCAACCCCTTTCAAACGAAAGTGTTTTTCGCCAGTCTATGCATAGGGTACTTCAAGAGGAAACAATCCATAGAGATAGAACCTAGAACAACTTCATGTGGTCAAGTTTCAAGGAGCTAGCACAAACCGTGTTTTATTTAGAATTCCAAACACAGCTATCTATGTAGGAGAAAACAGAGTGAAACCTAAAAATTCAAAGTGTTACTGGAAACGAACGCTTCAACCTAGAAGAGTGAAAATTGGGCAGCCAAGTGGGGTTAGTGAACTGATCATTACCACCAAGTATCATCAAGATTTGGTGAATATATATTTGCTGAGATATCAGCAAACTAGTAGTATTTGGAAGCTTGGCAACCCCTTTCAAACGAAAGTGCTTTTCGCCAGTCTCTGCATGGGGTACTTCAAGAGGAAACAAACCATAGAGATAGAACTTAGAACTACTTCATTTGGTCAAGTTTCAAGGAGCTAGCACAAACCGTGTTTGATTTAGAATTCCAAACACAGCTATCTATGTAGGAGAAAACCGAGTGAAACCTAAAAATTCAAAGTGGTACTGGAAACGAATGCTTCAACCTAGAAGAATAAAAATTGGGCAGCCAAATGGGATTACTGAACTGATCATTACCACCAAGTATCATCAAGATTTGGTGAAAAAATGTTTGCTGAGATTTCAGCAAACTAGTAGTTTTTCTGGAAGCTTGGCAAGCCCTTTCAAACGAAAGTGTTTTTCGCCAGTCCCTTCATGGGGTACTTCAAGAGGAAACAAACCATAGAGATAGAACTTAGAACTACTTCATTTGGTCAAGTTTCAAGGAGCTAGCACAAATCGTGTTTGATTTAGAATTCCAAACACAGCTATCTATGTAGGAGAAAACAGAGTGAAACCTAAAAATTCAAACTGTTACTGGAAACGAATGCTTCAACCTAGAAGAATAAAAATTGGGCAGCCAAGTGGGATTAGTGAACTGATCATTACCACCAAGTTTCATCAAGATTTGGTGAAAAAATGTTTGCTGAGATTTCAGCAAACTAGTAGATTTTTGGACGCTTGGCAACCCCTTTTAAAAGAAAGTGTTTTTCGCCAGTCTCTGCATGGGGTACTTCAAGAGGAAACAAACCAAAGAGATAGAACTTAGAACTACTTTATTTGTTCAAGTTTCAAGGAGCTAACACAAACCGTGTTTGATTTAGAATTCCAAACACAGCTATCTATATAGCAGAAAACAGAGTGAAACCTAAAAATCAAAGTGTTACTAGAAACGAACGCTTGAACATAGAAGAGTGAAAATTGGGCAGCCAAGTGGGCATAGTGAACTCATCATTACCACCAAGTATTATCAAGATTTGGTGAAAAATTGTATGCTGAGATTTCAGAAAACTAGTAGTTTTTTGGAAGCTTGGCAACCCCTTTCATACGAAAGTGCTTTTCGCCATTCTCTGCATGGGGTACTTCAAGAGGAAACAAACCATAGAGATAGAACAAAGAACTACTTCATTTGGTTAAGTTTCAAGTAGCTAGCAGAAACCGTATTTGATTTAGAATTCCAAACACAGCTATCTATGTAGGAGAAAACAGAGTGAAACCTAAAAATTCAAACTGTTACTGGAAACGAATGCTTTAACCTAGAAGAATAAAAATTGGGCAGCCAAGTGGGATTAGTGAACTGATCATTACCACCAAGTATCATCAAGATTTGGTGAAAAAATGTTTGCTGAGATTTCAACAAACTAGTAGTTTTTCTGAAGCTTGGCAACCCCTTTCAAACGAAAGGGTTTTTCGCCAGTCTCTGCATGGGGTACTTCAAGAGAAAACAAACCACAGAGATAGAACTTAGAACTACTTCATTTTGTCAAGTTTCAAGGAGCTAGCACAAACCGTGTTTGATTTAGAGTTTCAAACACATCTATCTATATAGCAGAAAACAGAGTGAAACCTAAAATTCAAAGTGTTACAGGAAACGAACGCTTGAACCTAGAAGAGTGAAAATTGAGCAGCCAAGTGGGCTTAGTGAACTGATCATTACCCCCAAGTATCATCAAGATTTGGTGAAAAAATGTTTGCTGAGATTTCAGCAAACTAGTAGTTTCTTGGAAGCTTGGCAACACCTTTCAAACGAAAGTGTTTTCGCCAGTCTCTGCATGGGGTAATTCAAGAGGAAACAAACCATAGAGATAGAACTTAGAACTACTTCATTTGGTCAAGTTTCAAGGAGCTAGCACAAACCATGTTGGATTTAGAGTTTCAAACACATCTATCTCTATAGCACAAAACAGAGTGAAACCTAAAAATTCAAATTGTTACTGGAAACGAACGCTTGAACCAAGAAGAGTGAAAATTGGGCAGCCAAGTGGGCTTAGTGAACTGATCATTACCACCAAGTATCATCAAGATTTGGTGAAAAAATGTTTGCTGAGATTTCAGAAAACTAGAAGTTTTTTGGAAGCTTGGCAACCCCTTTCAAATGAAAGTGCTTTTTTCCAGTCTCTGCATGGGGTACTTCAAAAGGAAACAAACCATAGTGATAGAACTTAGAACTACTTCATTTGGTCAAGTTTTAAGGAGCTAGCACAAACCGTGTTTGATTTAGAGTTTCAAACACAGCTATCTATGTAGGAGTAAACAGAGTGAAACCTAAAAATTCAAAGTGTTACTGGAAACGAATGCTTTAAAATAGAAGAAAAAAAATTGGGCAGCCAAGTGGGATCAGTGAACTGATCATTACCACCAAGTATCATCAAGATTTGGTGACAAAATGTTTGCTGAGATTTCAGCAAACTAGTAGTTTTTTGGAAGCTTGGCAACCCCTTTCAAACGAAAGTGTTTTTCGCCAGTCTCTGCATGGGGTACTTCAAGAATAAACAAACCATAGAGATAGAACTTCGAACTACTTCATTTGGTCAAGTTTCAAGGAGATAGCACAAACCGTGTTTGATTTAGAATTCCAAACACAGCTATCTATGTAGGAGAAAACAGAATGAATCCTAAAAATTCAAACCGTTACTGGAAACAAATGCTTTAACCTAGAAGAATAAAAATTGGGCAGCCAAGTGGGATTAGTGAACTGATCATTACCACCAAGTATCATCAAGATTTGGTGAAAAATGTTTGCTGAGATTTCTGCAAACTAGTAGTTTTTTGGAAGCTTGGCAACCCCTTTCAAATGAAAGTGTTTTTCCCCAGTCTCTGCATGGGGTACTTCAAGAGGAAACAAACCATAGAGATAGAACTTAGAACTGCTTCATTTGGTCAAGTTTCAAGGAGCTAGCACAAACCGTGTTTGATTTAGAGTTTCAAACACATCTATCTATATAGCAGAAAACAGAGTGAAACCTAAAAATTCAAAGTATTACTGGAAACGAACGCTTGAACATAGAAGAGTGAAAATTGGGCAGCCAAGTTGGCTTAGTGAACTGATCATTACCACCAAGTATCATCAAGATTTGGTGAAAAAATGTTTGCTGAGATTTCAGAAAAGTAGAAGTTTTTGGAATCTTGGCAACCCCTTTCAAATGAAAGTGCTTTTCGCCAGTCTCTGGATGGGGTATTTCAAGAGGAAACAAACCATAGAGATTGAACTTAGAACTACTTCATTTGGTCAAGTTTCAAGGAGCTAGCACAAACCGTGTTCGATTTAGAATTCCAAACGTAGCTATCTATGTAGGAGAAAACAGAGTGAAACCTAAAAATTCAATCTGTTACTGGAAACGAATGCTTCAACCTAGAAGAATAAAAATTGGGCAGCCAAGTGGGCTTAGTGAACTGATCATTACCACCAAGTATCATCAAGATTTGGTGAAAAAATGTTTGCTGAGATTTCAGCAAACTAGTAGTTTTTCTGGAAGCTTGGCAACCCCTATCAAACGAAAGTGTTTTTCGCCAGTCTCTGCATGGGGTACTTCAAGAGGAAACAAACCATAGAGATAGAACTTAGAACTACTTCATTTGGTCAAGTTTCAAGGAGCTAGCACAAACCGTGTTTGATTTAGAATTCCAAACACAGCTATCTATGTAGGAAAAAACAGAGGTGAAACCTAAAAGTTCAAACTGTTACTGGAAACGAATGCTTCAACCTAGAAGAATAAAAATTGGGCAGCCAAGTGGGATTATTGAACTGATCATTACCACCAAGTATCATCAAGATTTGGTGAAAAAATGTTTTCTGAGATTTCAGCAAACAAGTAGTTTTTTGGAAGCTTGGCAACCCCTTTCAAACGAAAGTGTTTTTCGCCAGTCTCTGCATGGGTACTTCAAGAGGAAACAAACCATAGAGATAGAACTAATAACTACTTAATATGGTCAAGTTTCAAGGAGCTAGCAAAAACCGTCTTTGATTTAGAGTTTCAAACACATCTATCTATATAGCAGAAAACAGAGTGAAACCTAAAAATTCAAAGTGTTACTGGAAACGAACGCTTGAACATAGAAGAGTGAAAATTGGGCAGCCAAGTGGGCTTAGTGAACTGATCATTACCACCAAGTATCATCAAGATTTGGTGAATAAATGTATGCTGAGATTTCAGAAAACTAGTAGTTTTTTGGAAGCTTGGCAACCCCTTTCAAACGAAAGTGCTTTTCACCAGTCTCTGCATGGGGTACTTCAAGAGGAAACAAACCATAGAGATAGAACATAGAACTACTTCATTTGGTCAAGTTTCAAAGAGCTAGCAGAAACCGTGTTTGATTTAGAATTCCAAACACAGCTATCTATGTAGGAGAAAACAGAGTGAAACCTAAAAAATCAAACTGTTACTGGAAACGAACGCTTTAACCTAGAAGAGTGAAAATTGGGCAGCCAAGTGGGCTTAGTGAACTGATCATTACCACCAAGTATCATCAAGTTTTGGTGAAAAAACGTCTGCTGAGATTTCAGCAATCTAGTAATTTTTTGGAAGCTTGGCAACCCCTTTCAAACGAATGTGTTTTTTGCCAGTCTCTGCATTTGGTACTTCAAGAGGAAACAAACCATAGAGATAGAACTTAGAACTACTTCATTTTTTCAGGTTTCAAGGAGCTAGCACAAACCGTGTTTGATTTAGAGTTTCAAACACATCTATCTATATAGCAGAAAACAGAGTGAAACCTAGAATTCAAAGTGTTACAGGAAACGAACGCTTGAACCTAGAAGAGTGAAAATTGGGCAGCGAAGTGGGCTTAGTGAACTGATCATTACCACCAAGTATCATCAAGATTTGGTGAAAAAATGTTTGCTGAGATTTCAGAAAACTAGAAGTTTATTGGAAGCTTGGCAACCCCTTTCAAATGAAAGTGCTTTTCGCCAGTCTCTTCATGCGGTACTTCAAAAGGAAACAAACCATAGAGATAGAACTTAGAACTACTTCATTTGGTCAAGTTTTAAGGAGCTAGCACAAACCGTGTTTGATTTAGAGTTTCAAACACAGCTATCTATGTAGGAGTAAACAGAGTGAAACCTAAAAATTCAAAGTGTTACTGGAAACGAACGGTTGAACCTAGAAGAGTGAAAATTGGGCAGGCAAGTGGGCTTAGTGAAGTGATCATTACTACCAAGTATCATCAAGATTTGGTGAAAAAATGTTTGCTGAGATTTCAGAAAACTAGTAGTTTTTTGGAAGCTTGGCAACCCCTTTCAAATGAAAGTGCTTTTCGCCTGTCTCTGCATGGGGTCCTTCAAGAGAAAACAAACCATAGAGATAGAACTTAGAACTAATTCACTTTGTCAAGTTTCAAGGAGCTAGCACAAACCGTGTTGTATTTAGAGTTTCAAACACATCTATCTATATAGGAGAAAACAGAGTGAAACCTAAAAATTCAAAGTGTTACTGGAAACGAACTCTTGAACCTAGAAGAGTAAAAATTGGGCAGCCAAGTGGGATTAGTGAACTGATCATTACCACCAAGTATCATCAAGATTTGGTGAAAAAATGTTTGCTGAGATTTCAGCAAACTCGTAGTCTTTTGGAAGCTTGGCAACCCCTTTCAAACGAAAGTGTTTTTCACCAGTCTCTGCATGGGGTACCTCAAGAGGAAACAAACCATAGAGAGAGAACTTAGAACTAATTCATTTGGTCAAGTTTCAAGGAGCTAGCACAAACCGTGTTTGATTTAGAATTCCAAACACAGCTTTCTATGTAGGAGAAAACAGAGTGAAACCTAAAATTTCAAACTGTTACTTGGAAACGAATGCTTTAACCTAGAAGAATAAAAATTGGGCAGCCAAGTGGGACTAGTGAACTGATCATTACCACCAAGTATCATCAAGATTTGGTGAAAAAATGTTTGCTGAGATTTCAGGAAACTAGCAGTTTTTTGGAAGCTTGGCAACCCCTTTCTAACGAAATTTTTTTCGCCAGTCTCTGCATGGGGTACTTCAAGAGGAAACAAACCATAGAGATAGAACATAGAACTACTTTATTTGGTCAAGTTTCAAGGAGCTAGCACAAACCGTGTTTGATTTAGAGATTCAAACACATCTATCTATATAGCAGAAAAAAAATTGAAACCTAAAATTCAAAGTGTTACTGGAAACGAACGCTTGAACTAGAATAGTGAAAATTGGGCAGCGAAGTGGGATTAGTGAACTGATCATTACCACCAAGTATCATCAAGATTTGGTGAAAAAATGTTTGCTGATATTTCAGCAAACTAGTATTTTTTTCTAAGCTTGGCAACCCCTTTCAAACCAAAGTGTTTTTTGCCAGTCTCTGCATGGGGTACTTCAAGAGGAAACAAACCATAGAGATAGAACTTAGAAGTACTTCATTTGGTCAAGTTTCAAGGAGCTAGCACAAACCGTGTTTCATTTAGAATACCAAACACAGCTATCTATGTAGGAGAAAACAGAGTGAAACCTAAAAATTCAAACTGTTACTGGAAACGAATGCTTCAACCTAGAAAAATAAAAGTTGGGCAGCCAAGTGGGATTAGTGAACTGATCATTACCACCAAGTATCATCAAGATTTGGTGAAAAAATGTTTGCTGATATTTCAGCAAACTAGTATTTTTTTTGGAAGCTTGGCAACCACTTTCAAACGAAAGTGTTTTTCGCCAGTCTCTGCATGGGGTACTTCAAGAGGAAACAAACAATAGAGATAGAACTTAGAACTACTTCATTTGGTCAAGTTTCAAGGAGCTAGCACAAACCGTGTTTGATTTAGAATTCCAAACACAGCTATTTATGTAGGAGAAAACAGAGTGAAACCTAAAAATTCAAACTGTTACTGGAAACGAACGCTTCAACCTAGAAGAATAAAAATTGGGCAGCCAATTGGGATTAGTGAACTGATCATTACCACCAAGTATCATCAAGATTTGGTGAAAAAATGTTTGCTGAGATTTCAGCAAACTAGTAGTTTTTTGGAAGCTTGGCAACCCCTTTCAAACGAAAGTGTTTTTCGCCAGTCTCTGCATGGGGTACTTCAAGAGGAAACAAACCATAGAGATAGAACTCAGAACTACTTCATTTGGTCAAGTTTCAAGGAGCTAGCACAAACCGTGTTTGATTTAGAGTTTCAAACACATCTATCTACATAACAGAAAACAGAGTGAAACCTAAAAATTCAAAGTGTTACTGGAAACGAACGCTTGAACCTAGAAGAGTGAAAATTGGGCAGCAAAGTGTGCTTAGTGAACTGATCATTACCACCAAGTATCATCAAGATTTGGTGAAAAAATGTTTGCTGAGATTTCAGCAAACTAGTAGTTTTTTGGAAGCTTGGCAACCCCTTTCAAACGAAACTGTTTTTCGCCAGTCTCTGCATGGGGTACATCAAGAGGAAACAAACCATAGAGATAGAACATAGAACTACATCATTTGGTTAAGTTTCAAGGAGCAAGCACAAACCGTGCTTGATTTAGAGTTTCAAACACATCTATCTATATAGCAGAAAACAGAGTGAAACCTAAAAATTCCAAGTGTTACTGGAAACGAACGCTTGAACCTAGAAGAGTGAAAATTGGGCAGCCAAGTGGGCTTAGTGAACTGATAATTTCCCCTTAGTAACATCAAGATTTGGTGAAAAAATGTTTGCTGAGATTTCAGAAAACTAGATGTTTTTTGGAAGCTTGGCAACCCCTTTCAAATTAAAGTGCTTTTCGCCAGTCTCTGCATGGGGTACTTCAAGAGAAAACAAACTATAGATATAGAACTTAGAACTACTTCATTTTGTCAAGTTTCAAGGAGCTAGCACAAACCATGTTTGATTTAGAGTTTCAAACACATCTATCTATATAGCAGAAAAAAAATTGAAACCTAAAAATTCAAAGTGTTACTGGAAACGAACGCTTGAACCTAGAAGAGTGAAAATCGGGCAACCAAGTGGGATTAGTGAACTGATCATTACCACCAAGTATCATCAAGATTTGGTGAAAAAATGTTTGCTGAGATTTCAGCAAAATAGTAGTTTTTTAGAAGCTTGGCCACCCCTTTCAAACGAAAGTGTTTTTTTTGCCTGTCACTGCATGGGGTACTTCAAGAGCAAACAAACCATAGAGATAGAACATAGAACTACTTTATTTGGTCAAGTTTCAAGGAGCTAGCACAAACCGTGTTTGATTTAGAGATTCAAACACATCTATCTATATAGCAGAAAAAAAATTGAAACCTAAAAATTCAAAGTGTTACTGGAAACGAACGCTTGAAACTAGAATAGTGAAAATTGGGCAGCGAAGTGGGATTAGTGAACTGATCATTACCACCAAGTATCATCAAGATTTGGTGAAAAAATGTTTGCTGATATTTCAGCAAACTAGTATTTTTTTCTAAGCTTGGCAACCCCTTTCAAACCAAAGTGTTTTTTGCCAGTCTCTGCATGGGGTACTTCAAGAGGAAACAAACCATAGAGATAGAACTTAGAAGTACTTCATTTGGTCAAGTTTCAAGGAGCTAGCACAAACCGTGTTTCATTTAGAATACCAAACACAGCTATCTATGTAGGAGAAAACAGAGTGAAACCTAAAAATTCAAACTGTTACTGGAAACGAATGCTTCAACCTAGAAAAATAAAAGTTGGGCAGCCAAGTGGGATTAGTGAACTGATCATTACCACCAAGTATCATCAAGATTTGGTGAAAAAATGTTTGCTGATATTTCAGCAAACTAGTATTTTTTTGGAAGCTTGGCAACCACTTTCAAACGAAAGTGTTTTTCGCCAGTCTCTGCATGGGGTACTTCAAGAGGAAACAAACAATAGAGATAGAACTTAGAACTACTTCATTTGGTCAAGTTTCAAGGAGCTAGCACAAACCGTGTTTGATTTAGAATTCCAAACACAGCTATTTATGTAGGAGAAAACAGAGTGAAACCTAAAAATTCAAACTGTTACTGGAAACGAACGCTTCAACCTAGAAGAATAAAAATTGGGCAGCCAATTGGGATTAGTGAACTGATCATTACCACCAAGTATCATCAAGATTTGGTGAAAAAATGTTTGCTGAGATTTCAGCAAACTAGTAGTTTTTTGGAAGCTTGGCAACCCCTTTCAAACGAAAGTGTTTTTCGCCAGTCTCTGCATGGGGTACTTCAAGAGGAAACAAACCATAGAGATAGAACTCAGAACTACTTCATTTGGTCAAGTTTCAAGGAGCTAGCACAAACCGTGTTTGATTTAGAGTTTCAAACACATCTATCTACATAACAGAAAACAGAGTGAAACCTAAAAATTCAAAGTGTTACTGGAAACGAACGCTTGAACCTAGAAGAGTGAAAATTGGGCAGCAAAGTGTGCTTAGTGAACTGATCATTACCACCAAGTATCATCAAGATTTGGTGAAAAAATGTTTGCTGAGATTTCAGCAAACTAGTAGTTTTTTGGAAGCTTGGCAACCCCTTTCAAACGAAACTGTTTTTCGCCAGTCTCTGCATGGGGTACATCAAGAGGAAACAAACCATAGAGATAGAACATAGAACTACATCATTTGGTTAAGTTTCAAGGAGCAAGCACAAACCGTGCTTGATTTAGAGTTTCAAACACATCTATCTATATAGCAGAAAACAGAGTGAAACCTAAAAATTCCAAGTGTTACTGGAAACGAACGCTTGAACCTAGAAGAGTGAAAATTGGGCAGCCAAGTGGGCTTAGTGAACTGATAATTTCCCCTTAGTAACATCAAGATTTGGTGAAAAAATGTTTGCTGAGATTTCAGAAAACTAGATGTTTTTTGGAAGCTTGGCAACCCCTTTCAAATTAAAGTGCTTTTCGCCAGTCTCTGCATGGGGTACTTCAAGAGAAAACAAACTATAGATATAGAACTTAGAACTACTTCATTTTGTCAAGTTTCAAGGAGCTAGCACAAACCATGTTTGATTTAGAGTTTCAAACACATCTATCTATATAGCAGAAAAAAAATTGAAACCTAAAAATTCAAAGTGTTACTGGAAACGAACGCTTGAACCTAGAAGAGTGAAAATCGGGCAACCAAGTGGGATTAGTGAACTGATCATTACCACCAAGTATCATCAAGATTTGGTGAAAAAATGTTTGCTGAGATTTCAGCAAAATAGTAGTTTTTTAGAAGCTTGGCCACCCCTTTCAAACGAAAGTGTTTTTTTTGCCTGTCACTGCATGGGGTACTTCAAGAGCAAACAAACCATAGAGATAGAACTTAGAACTACTTCATTTAGTCAAGTTTCAAGGAGCTATCACAAACCGTGTTTGATTAACAGTTTCAAACAAATCTATCTATATAGCAGAAAACAGAGTGAAACCTAAAATTCAAAGTGTTACTGGAAACGAACGCTTGAACCTAGAAGAGTGTAAATTGGGCAGCCAAGTGGGCTTAGTGAACTGATCATTACCACCAAGTATCATCAAGATTTGGTGAAAAAATGTTTGCTGAGATTTCAGAAAACTAGAAGTTTTTTGGAAGCTTGGCAACCCCTTTCAAATGAAAGTGCTTTTCGCCAGTCTCCGCATGGGGTACTTCCTGAGGAAACAAACCATAGAAATAGATCTTAGAACTACTTCATTTGGTCAAGTTTCAAGGAGCTAGCACAAACCGTGTTTGATTTAGAGTTTCAAACACAGCTATCTATGTAGGAGTAAACAGAGTGAAACCTAAAAATTCAAAGTGTTACTGGAAACGAATGCTTTAACCTAGAAGAATAAAATTGGGCAGCCAAGTGGGATCAGTGAACTGATCATTACCACCAAGTATCATCAAGATTTGGTGAAAAAATGTTTGCTGAGATTTCAGCAAACTAGTAGTTTTTTGGAAGCTTGGCAACCCCTTTCAATCGAAAGTGTTTTTCGCCAGTCTCTGCATAGGGTACTTCAAGAGGAAACAAACCATAGAGATAGAACTTAGAACTACTTCATTTGGTCAAGTTTGAAGGAGCTAGCACAAACCATGTTTGATTTAGAGTTTCAAACACATCTATCTATATAGCAGAAAACAGAGTGAAACCTAAAAATTCAAAGTGTTACTGGAAACGAACGCTTGAACCTAGAAGAGTGAAAATTCGGCAGCCAAGTGGGCTTAGTGAACTGATCATTACCACCAAGTATCATCAAGATTTGGTTAAAAAATATTTGCTGAGATATCAGCAAACTAGTAGTATTTGGAAGCTTGGCAACCCCTTTCAAACGAAAGTGCTTTTCGCCAGTCTCTGCATGGGGTACTTCAAGAGGAAACAAACCATAGAGATAGAACTTAGAACTACTTCATTTGGTCAAGTTTCAAGGAGCTAGCACAAACCGTGTTGTATTTAGAGTTTCAAACACATCTGTCTATATAGGAGAAAACAGAGTGAAACCTAAAAATTCAAAGTGTTACTGGAAACGAGCTCTTGAACCTAGAAGAGTAAAAATTGGGCAGCCAAGTGGGATTAGTGAACTGATCATTACCACCAAGTGTCATCAAGAAATGTTGAAAAAATGTTTGCTGAGATTTCAGCAATCTCGTAGTTTTTTGGAAGCTTGGCAACCCCTTTCAAACGAAAGTATTTTTCACCAGTCTCTGCATGGGGTACTTCAAGAGTAAACAAACCATAGAGATAGAACTTAGAACTAATTCATTTGGTCAAGTCTTAAGGAGCTAGCACAAACCGTGTTTGATTTAGAATTCCAAACACAGCTATCTATGTATGAGAAAACCGAGATCTATGTAGGAGAAAACAGAGTGAAACCTAAAAATTCAAACTGTTACTGGAAACGAGTGCTTCAACCTAGAAAAATAAAAATTGGGCAGCCAAGTGGGATTAGTGACCTGATCATTACCACCAAGTATCATCAAGTTTTGGTGAAAAAATGTTTGCTGAGATTTCAGCAAACTAGAAGTTTTTTGGAAGCTTGGCAACCCCTTTCAAACGAAAGTGTTTTTCGCCAGTCTCTGCATGTGGTACTTCAAGAGGAAACATACCATAGAGATAGAACTTAGAACTACTTCTTTTGGTCAAGTTTCAAGGAGCTAGCACAAACCGTGTTTGCTTTAGAATTTCAAACACATCTATCTATATAGCAGAAAACAGAGTGAAACCTAAAAATTCAAAGTGTTACTGGAAACGAACGCTTGAACCTAGAAGAGTGAAAATTGTGCAGCCAAGTGGGCTTAGTGAACTGATCATTACCACCAAGTATCAGCAAGTTTTGGTGAAAAAATGTTTGCTGAAATTTCAGAAAACTAGAAGTTTTTTGGAAGCTTGGCAACCCCTTTCAAATGAAAGTGCTTTTCGCCAGTCTCTGAATGGGGTACTTTAAGAGGAAACAAACCATAGAGATAGAACTTAGAACTACTTCATTTGGTAAAGTTTCCAGGAGCTAGCACAAACCGTGTTTGATTTAGAGTTTCAAACACATATATCTATATAGCAGAAAAAAAAGTGAAACCTAAAAATTCAAAGTGTTACTGGAAAGGAACGCTTGAACCTAGAAGAGTGAAAATTGGGCAGCCAAGTGGGATTAGTGAACTGATCATTACCACCAAGTATCATCAAGATTTGGTGAAAAAATGTTTGCTGAGATTTCAGCAAACTAGTAGTTTTTTGGAAGCTTTGCAACCCCTTTCAAACGAAAGTGGTTTTCGCCAGTCTCTGCATGGGGTACTTCAAGAGGAAACAAACCATAGAGATAGAACTTAGAACTACTTCATTTGGTCAAGTTTCAAGGAGCTAGCACAAACCGTGGTTGATTTAGAATTCCAAACACAGCTACCTATGTAGGAGTAAACAGAGTGAAACCTAAAAATTCAAAGTGTTACTAAAAACGAATGCTTTAACCTAGAAGAATAAAAATTGGGCAGCCAATTGGGATTAGTGAGCTGATCATTACCACCAAGTATCATCAAGAAATGGTGAAAAAATGTTTGCTGAGATTTCAGCAAACTAGTAGTTTTTCAGAAGCTTGGCAACCCCTTTCAAACAAAAGTGTTTTTCGCCAGTCTCTGTATGGGGTACTTCAAGAGGAAACAAACCATAGAGGTAGAACTTAGAACTACTTCATTTGGTCAAGTTTCAAGGAGCTAGCACAAACCGTGTTTGATTTAGAATTCCAAACACAGCTATCTATGTAGTAAAAAACAGAGTGAAACCTAAAAATTCAAAGTGTTACTGGAAACGAATGCTTTAACCTAGAAGAATAAAAATTGGGCAGCCAAGTGGGCTTAGTGAACTGATCAATACCACCAAGTATCATCAAGATTTAGTGAAAAAATGTTTGCTGAGATTTCAGAAAATTTGAAATTTTGGAATCTTGGCAACCCCTTTCAAATGAAAGTGTTTTTCGCCAGTCTCTGCATGGGGTACTTCAAGAGGAAAAAAACCATAGAGATAGAACTTAGAACTACTTCATTTTGTCAAGTTTCAAGGAGCTAGCACAAACCGTGTTTGATTTAGAGTTTCAAACACATCTATCAATATAGCAGAAAAAAAAGTGAAACCTAAAAATTCAAAGTGTTACTGGAAACGAACGCTTGAATCTAGAAGAGTGAAAATTGGGCACGCAAGTGGGATTAGTGAACTGATCATTACCACCAAGTATCATCAAGATTTGGTGAAAAAATGTTTGCTGAGATTTCTGCAAACTAGTAGTTTTTTGGAAGCTTGGCAACCCCTTTCAAACGAAAGTGTTTTTCCCCAGTCTCTGCAAGGGGTACTTCAAGAGGAAACAAACCATAGAGATAGAACTTAGAACTACTTCATTTTGTCAAGTTTCAAGGAGCTAGCACAAACCGTGTTTGATTTAGAGTTTCAAACACATCTATCTCTATAGCAGAAAACAGAGTGAAACCTAAAAATTCAAAGTGTTACTGGAAACGAACGCATGAACCTAGAAGAGTGAAAATTGGGAAGCCAAGTGGGCTTAGTGAACTGATCATTACCACAAAGTATCATCAAGATTTGGTGAAAAAATGTTTGCTGAGATTTCAGCAAACTAGTAGTTTTTTGGAAGCTTGGCAACCCCTTTCAAACGAAAGTGTTTTTTGCCAGTGTCTGCATGGGGTACTTCAAGAGTAAACAAACCATAGAGATAGAACTTAGAACTAATTCATTTGGTCAAGTCTCAAGGAGCTAGCACAAACCGTGTTTGATTTAGAATTCCAAACACAGCTATCTATGTATGAGAAAACCGAGATCTATGTAGGAGAAAACAGAGTGAAACCTAAAAATTCAAACTGTTACTGGAAACGAATGCTTCAACCTAGAAGAATAAAAATTGGGCAGCCAAGTGGGATTAGTGAACTGATCATTACCACCAAGTATCATCAAGTTTTGGTGAAAAAATGTTTGCTGATATTTCAGCAAACTAGTAGTTTTTTGGAAGCTTGTCAACCCCTTTCAAACGAAAGTGTTTTTCGCCAGTCTCTGCATGTGGTACTTCAAGATGAAACAAACCATAGAGATAGAACTTAGAACTACTTCTTTTGGTCAAGTTTCAAGGAGCTAGCACAAACCGTGTTTGCTTTAGAGTTTCAAACACATCTATCTATATAGCAGAAAACAGAGTGAAACCTAAAAATTCAAAGTGTTACTGGAAACGAACGCTTGAACCTAGAAGAGTGAAAATTGTGCAGCCAAGTGGGCTTAGTGAACTGATCATTACCACCAAGTATCAGCAAGTTTTGGTGAAAAAATGTTTGCTGAGATTTCAGAAAACTAGAAGATTTTTGGAAGCTTGGCAACCCCTTTCAAATGAAAGTGCTTTTCGCCAGTCTCTGCATGGGGTACTTTAAGAGGAAACAAACCATAGAGATAGAACTTAGAACTACTTCATTTGGTAAAGTTTCCAGGAGCTAGCACAAACCGTGTTTGATTTAGAGTTTCAAACACATATATCTATATAGCAGAAAAAAAAGTGAAACCTAAAAATTCAAAGTGTTACTGGAAAGGAACGCTTGAACCTAGAAGAGTGAAAACTGGGCAGCCAAGTGGGATTAGTGAACTGATCATTACCACCAAGTATCATCAAGATTTGGTGAAAAAATGTTTGCTGAGATTTCAGCAAACTAGTAGTTTTTTGGAAGCTTGGCAACCCCTTTCAAACCAAAGTGTTTTTTGCCAGTCTCTGCATGGGGTACTTCAAGAGGAAACAAACCATAGAGATAGAACTTAGAAGTACTTCATTTGGTCAAGTTTCAAGGAGCTAGCACAAACCGTGTTTCATTTAGAATACCAAACACAGCTATCTATGTAGGAGAAAACAGAGTGAAACCTAAAAATTCAAACTGTTACTGGAAACGAATGCTTCAACCTAGAAGAATAAAAGTTGGGCAGCCAAGTGGGATTAGTGAACTGATCATTACCACCAAGTATCATCAAGATTTGGTGAAAAAATGTTTGCTGATATTTCAGCAAACTAGTATTTTTTCGGAAGCTTGGCAACCCCTTTCAAACGAAAGTGTTTTTTGCCAGTCTCTGCATGGGGTACTTCAAGAGGAAACAAACCATAGAGATAGAACTCAGAACTACTTCATTTGGTCAAGTTTCAAGGAGCTAGCACAAACCGTGTTTGATTTAGAGTTTAAAACACATCTATCTATATAGCAGAAAACAGAGTGAAACCTAAAAATTCAAAGTGTTACTGGAAACGAACGCTTGAACCTAGAAGAGTGAAAATTGGGCAGCCAAGTGTGCTTAGTGAACTGATCATTACCACCAAGTATCATCAAGATTTGGTGAAAAAATGTTTGCTGAGATTTCAGGAAACTAGTAGTTTTTTGGAAGCTTGGCAACCCCTTTCAAACGAAAGTGTTTTTCGCCAGTCTCTGCATGTGGTACTTCAATAGGAAACAAACCATAGAGAGAGAACTTAGAACTACTTCATTTTGTCAAGTTTCAAGGAGCTAGCACAAACCGTGTTTGATTTAGAATTCCAAACACAGCTATCTATATAGCAGAAAACAGAGTGAAACCTAAAAATTCAAAGTGTTAGTGGAAACGAACGCTTGAACCTAGAAGAGTGAAAATTGGGCAGCCAAGTGGGCTTACTGAACTGATCAATACCACCAAGTATCATCAAGATTTGGTGAAAAAATATTTGCTGAGATTTCAGCAAACTAGTAGTTTTTTGGAAGCTTGGCAACCCCTTTCAAACGAAACTGTTTTTCGCCAGTCTCTGCATGGGGTACATCAAGAGGAAACAAACCATAGAGATAGAACATAGAACTACATCATTTGGTTAAGTTTCAAGGAGCAAGCACAATCCGTGTTTGATTTAGAGTTTCAAACACATCTATCTATATAGCAGAAAACAGAGTGAAACCTAAAAATTCCAAGTGTTACTGGAAACGAACGCTTGAACCTAGAAGAGTGAAAATTGGGCAGCCAAGTGGGCTTAGTGAACTGATCATTACCCCTTAGTATCATCAAGATTTGGTGAAAAAATGTTTGCTGAGATTTCAGAAAACTAGAAATTTTTTGGAAGCTTGGCAACCCCTTTCAAATGAAAGTGCTTTTCGCGAGTCTCTGCATGGTGTACTTCAAGAGGAAACAAACTATAGATATAGAACTTAGAACTACTTCATTTGGTCAAGTTTCAAGGAGCTAGCACAAACCGTGTTTGATTTAGAATTCCAAACACAGCTATCTATGTATGAGAAAACCGAGATCTATGTAGGAGAAAACAGAGTGAAACCTAAAAATTCAAACTGTTACTGGAAACGAATGCTTCAACCTAGAAGAATAAAAATTGGGCAGCCAAGTGGGATTTGTGAACTCATCATTACCACCAAGTATCATCATGTTTTGGTGAAAAAATGTTTGCTGATATTTCAGCAAACTAGTAGTTTTTTGGAAGCTTGGCAACCCCTTTCAAACGAAAGTGTTTTTCGCCAGTCTCTGCATGTGGTACTTCAAGAGGAAACAAACCATAGAGATAGAACTTAGAACTACTTCTTTTGGTCAAGTTTCAAGGAGCTAGCACAAACCGTGTTTGCTTTAGAGTTTCAAACACATCTATCTATATAGCAGAAAACAGAGTGAAACCTAAAAATTCAAAGTGTTACTGGAAACGAACGCTTGAACCTAGAAGAGTGAAAATTGTGCAGCCAAGTGGGCTTAGTGAACTGATCATTACCACCAAGTATCAGCAAGTTTTGGTGAAAAAATGTTTGCTGAGATTTCAGAAAACTAGAAGTTTTTTGGAAGCTTGGCAACCCCTTTCAAATGAAAGTGCTTTTCGCCAGTCTCTGCATGGGGTACTTTAAGAGGAAACAAACCATAGAGATAGAACTTAGAACTACTTCATTTGGTAAAGTTTCCAGGAGCTAGCACAAACCGTGTTTGATTTAGAGTTTCAAACACATATATCTATATAGCAGAAAAAAAAGTGAAACCTAAAAATTCAAAGTGTTACTGGAAAGGAACGCTTGAACCTAGAAGAGTGAAAATTGGGCAGCCAAGTGGGATTATTGAACTGATCATTACCACCAAGTATGATCAAGATTTGGTGAAAAAATGTTTGCTGAGATTTCAGCAAACTAGTAGTTTTTTGGAAGCTTGGCAACCCCTTTCAAACGAAAGTGTTTTTCGCCAGTCTCTGCATGGGGTACTTCAAGAGGAAACAAACCATAGAGATAGAACTTAGAACTACTTCATTTGGTCAAGTTTCAAGGAGCTAGCACAAACCGTGGTTGATTTAGAATTCCAAACACAGCTACCTATGTAGGAGTAAACAGAGTGAAACCTAAACATTCAAAGTGTTACTAAAAACGAATGCTTTAACCTAGAAGAATAAAAATTTGGCAGCCAATTGGGTTTAGTTAGCTGATCATTACCACCAAGTATCATCAAGAAATGGTGAAAAAATGTTTGCTGAGATTTCAGCAAACTAGTAGTTTTTCAGAAGCTTGGCAACCCCTTTCAAACAAAAGTGTCTTTCGCCAGTCTCTGTATGGGGTACTGAAAGAGGAAACAAACCATAGAGATAGAACTTAGAACTACTTCATTTGGTCAAGTTTCAAGGAGCTAGCACAAACCGTGTTTGATTTAGAAATCCAAACACAGCTATCTATGTAGTAAAAAACAGAGTGAAACCTAAAAATTCAAAGTGTTACTGGAAACGAATGCTTTAACCTAGAAGAATAAAAATTGGGCAGCCAAGTGGGCTTAGTGAACTGATCATTACCACCAAGTATCATCAAGATTTGGTGAAAAAATGTTTGCTGAGATTTCAGCAAACTAGTATTTTTTTGGAAGCTTGGCAACCCCTTTCAAACGAAAGTGTTTTTGTCAGTCTCTGCATGGGGTACTTCAAGAGGAAACAAACAATAAAGATAGAACTTAGAACTACTTCATTTGGGCAAGTTTCAAGGAGCTAGCACAAACCGTGTTTGATTTAGAGTTTCAAACACATCTATCTATATAGCAGAAAACAGAGTGAAACCTAAAAATTCAAAGTGTTACTGGAAAGGAACGCTTGAACCTAGAAGAGTGAAAATTGGGCAGCCAAGTGTGCTTACTGAACTGATCATTACAACCAAGTATCATCAAGATTTGGTGAGAAAATGTTTGCTGAGATTTCAGGAAACTAGTAGTTTTTCCGAAGGTTGGCAACCACTTTCAAATGAAAGGGTTTTTCGCCCTTCTCTGCATGGGGTACTTCAAAAGGAAACAAACCACAGAGATAGAACTTAGAACTACTTCATTTTGTCAAGTTTCAAGAGGCTAGCAGAAACCGTGTTTGATTTAGGGTTTCAAATACATCTATCTATATAGCAGAAAACAGAGTGAAACCTAAAATTCAAAGTGTTACTGGAAACGAACGCTTGAACCTAGAAGAGTGAAAATTGGGCAGCCAAGTGGGCTTAGTGAACTGATAATTACCCCCAAGTATCATCAAGATTTGGTGAAAAAATGTTTGCTGAGATTTCAGCAAACCAGTAGTTTTTTGGAAGCTTGGCAACACCTTTCAAACGAAAGTGTTTTCGCCAGTCTCTGCATGGGGTAATTCAAGAGGAAACAAACCATAGAGACAGAACTTAGAACTACTTCATTTGGTCAAGTTTCAAATAGCTAGCACAAACCGTGTTTGATTAAGAATTCCAAACACAGCTATCTATGTAGGAGAAAACAGAGTGAAACCTAAAAATTCAAACTTTTATTGGAAACGAATGCTTCAACCTAGAAGAATAAAAATTGGGTAGTCAATTGGGATTAGTGAACTGATCATTACCACCAAGTATCATCAAGATTTGGTGAAAAAATGTTTGCTGAGATTTCAGCAAACTAGTAGTTTTTTGGAAGCTTGGCAACCTTTTTCAAAAGAAAGTGTTTTTCGCCAGTCTCTGCATGGGGTACTTCAAGAGGAAACAAACCATAGAGATAGAACTTAGAACTGTTTCATTTGGGCACGTTTCAAGGAGCTAGCACAAACCGTGTTTGATTTAGAATTCCAAACACAGCTATCTATGTAGGAAAAAACAGAGTGAAACCTAAAAGTTCAAACTGTTACTGGAAACGAATGCTTCAACCTAGAAGAATAAATATTGGGCAGCCAAGTGGGATTATTGAACTGATCATTACCACCAAGTATCATCAAGATTTGGTGAAAAAATGTTTGCTGAGATTTCAACAAACTAGTAGTTTTCTGGAAGCTTGGCAACCCCTTTCAAACGAAAGAGTTTTTCGCCAGTCTCTGCATGGGGTACTTCAAGAGGAAACAAACCATAGAGATAGAACTTAGAACTACTTCTTTTGATCAAGATTCAAGGAGCTAGCAAAAACCGTGTTTGATTTAGAGTTTCAAACACATCTATCTATATAGCAGAAAACAGAGTGAAACCTAAAAATTCAAAGTGTTACTGGAAACGAACGCTTGAACATTGAAGAGTGAAAATTGGGCAGCCAAGTGGGCTTAGTGAACTGATCATTACCACCAAGTATCATCATGATTTGGTGAATAAAAGTATGCTGAGATTTCAGAAAACTAGTAGTTTTTTGGAAGCTTGGCAACCCCTTTCAAACGAAAGTGCTTTTCGCCAGTCTCTGCATGGGGTACTTCAAGAGGAAACAAACCATAGAGATAGAACATAGAACTACATCATTTGGTCAAGTTTCAAGGAGCTAGCACAAACCGTGTTTGATTTAGAATTCCATACACAGCTATCTATGTAGGAGAAAACAGAGTGAAACCTAAAAATTCAAACTGTTACTGGAAACGAATGTTCAACCTAGAAGAATAAAAATTGGGCTGACAAGTGGGATTAGTGAACTGATCATTACCACCAAGTATCATCAAGATTTGGTGAAAAAATGTTTGCTGAGATTTCAGCAAACTAGTAGTTTTTTGGAAGCTTGGCAACCCCTTTCAAACGAAAGTGTTTTTCGCCAGTCTCTGCATGGGGTACTTCAAGAGGAAACAATCAATAAAGATAGAACTTAGAACTACTTTAGTTGGGCAAGTTTCAAGGAGCTAGCACAAACCGTGTTTGATTTAGAGTTTCAAACACATATATCTATATAGCAGAAAACAGAGTGAAACCTAAAAATTCAAAGTGTTACTGGAAACGAATGCTTGAACCTAGAAGAGTGAAAATTGGGCAGCCAAGTGGGATTAGTGAAATGATCATTACCACCAAGTATCATCAAGATTTGGTGAAAAAATGTTTGCTGAGATTTCAGCAAACTAGTAGTTTTTCTGGAAGCTTGGCAACCCCTTTCAAATGAAAGTGTTTTTCACCAGTCTCTGCATGGGGTACTTCAAGAGGAAACAAACCATAGAGATAGAACTTAGAACTACTTCATTTGGTCAAGTTTCAAGGAGCTAGCACAAACCGTGTTTGATTTAGAATTCCAAACACAGCTATCTATGTAGTAAAAAACAGAGTGAAACCTAAAAGTTCAAACTGTTACTGGAAACGAATGCTTCAACCTAGAAGAATAAAAATTGGGCAGTCAAGTGGGATTATTGAACTGATCATTACCACCAAGTATCATCAAGCTTTGGTGAAAAAATGTTTTCTGAGATTTCAGCAAACAAGTAGTTTTTTGGAAGCTTGGCAACCCCTTTCAAACGAAAGTGTTTTTCGCCAGTCTCTGCATGGGGTACTTCAAGAGGAAACAAACCATAGAGATAGAACTAAGAACTACTTCATATGGTCAAGTTTCAAGGAGCTAGCAAAAACCGTGTTTGATTTAGAGTTTCAAACACATCTATCTATATAGCAGAAAACAGAGTGAAACCTAAAAATTAAAAGTGTTACTGGAAAAGAACGCTTGAACATTGAAGAGTGAAAATTGGGCAGCCAAGTGGGCTTAGTGAACTGATCATTACCACCAAGTATCATCAAGATTTGGTGAATAAATGTATGCTGAGATTTCAGAAAACTAGTAGTTTTTTGGAAGCTTGGCAACCCCTTTCAAACGAAAGTGCTTTTCGCCAGTCTCTGCATGGGGTACTTCAAGAGGAAACAAACCATAGAGATAGAACATAGAACTACTTCATTTGGTCAAGTTTAAAGGAGCTAGCACAAACCATGTTTGATTTAGAATTCCAAACACAGCTATCTATGTAGGAGAAAACAGAGTGAAACCTAAAAATTCAAACTGTTACTGGAAACGAATGCTTCAACCTAGAAGAATAAAAATTGGGCAGCCAAGTGGGATTAGTGAACTGATCATTACCACCAAGTATCATCAAGATTTGGTGAAAAAATGTTTGCTGAGATTTCAGCAAACTAGTAATTTTTTGGAAGCTTGGCAACCCCTTTCAAACGAAAGTGTTTTTCGCCAGTCTCTGGATGGGGTACTTCAAGAGGAAACAAACAATAAAGATAGAACTTAGAACTACTTCATTTGGGCAAGTTTCAAGGAGCTAGCACAAACCGTGTTTGATTTACAGTTTCAAACACATCTATCTATATAGCAGAAAACAGAGTGAAACCTAAAAATTCAAAGTGTTACTGGAAAGGAACGCTTGGACCTAGAAGAATGAAAATTGGGCAGCCAATGGGATTAGTGAACTGATCATTACCACCAAGTATCATCAAGTTTTGGTGAAAAAATGTTTGCTGAGATTTCAGAAAACTAGAAGTTTTTTGGAAGCTTTGCAACCTCTTTCAAATTAAAGTGCTTTTCGCCAGTCTCTGCATGGGGTACTTCAAGAGGAAACAAACCATAGAGATAGAACTTAGAACTACTTCATTTGGTCAAGTTTTAAGGAGCTAGCACAATCCGTGTTTGATTTAGAGATTCAAACACAGCTATCTATGTAGGAGTAAACAGAGTGAAACCTAAAAATTCAAAGTGTTACTCTAAACGAATGCTTTAACCTAGATGAATAAAAATTGGGCAGCCAAGTGGGATTAGTGAACTGATCATTACCACCAAGTATCATCAAGATTTGGTGAAAAAATGTTTGCTGAGATTTCAGCAAACTAGTAATTTTTTGGAAGCTTGGCAACCCCTTTCAAACGAAAGTGTTTTTCGCCAGTCTCTGCATGGGGTACTTCAAGAGGAAACAAACAATAAAGATAGAACTTAGAACTACTTCATTTGGGCAAGTTTCAAGGAGCTAGCACAAACCGTGTTTGATTTACAGTTTCAAACACATCTATCTATATAGCAGAAAACAGAGTGAAACCTAAAAATTCAAAGTGTTACTGGAAACGAACGCTTGAACCTAGAAGAATGAAAATTGGGCAGCCAGTGGGATTAGTGAACTGATCATTACCACCAAGTATCATCAAGTTTTGGTGAAAAAATGTTTGCTGAGATTTCAGAAAACTAGAAGTTTTTTGGAAGCTTTGCAACCTCTTTCAAATTAAAGTGCTTTTCGCCAGTCTCTGCATGGGGTACTTCAAGAGGAAACAAACCATAGAGATAGAACTTAGAACTACTTCATTTGGTCAAGTTTTAAGGAGCTAGCACAATCCGTGTTTGATTTAGAGTTTCAAACAGAGCTATCTATGTAGGAGTAAACAGAGTGAAACCTAAAAATTCAAAGTGTTACTCTAAACGAATGCTTTAACCTAGATGAATAAAAATTGGGCAGCCAAGTGGGATCAGTGAACTGATCATTACCACCAAGTATCATCAAGATTTGGTGAAAAAAATGTTTGCTGAGATTCAGCAAATTAGTAGTTTTTTGGAAGCTTGGCAACCCCTTTCAAACGAAAGAGTTTTTCGCCAGTCTCTGCATGGGGTACTTCAAGAGGAAACAAACCATAGAGATAGAACTTAGAACTACTTCATTTGGTCAAGTTTCAAGGAGCTATCACAAACCGTGTTTGATTTAGAATTCCAAACAGAGCTATCTATGTAAAAGAAAACATAGTGAAAACTAAAAATTCAAACTGTTACTGGAAACGAATGCTTCAACCTAGAAGAATAAAAAATGGGCAGCCAAGTGGGATTAGTGAACTGATCATTACCAACAAGTATCATCAAGATTTGTTGAAAAAACGTTTGCTGAGATTTCAGCAAACTAGTAGTATTTTGGAAGCTTGGCAACCCCTTTCAAACGAAAGTTTTTTTCGCCAGTCTCTGCATGGGGTACTTCAAGAGGAAACAAACCACAGAGATAGAACTTAGAACTACTTCATTTTTTCAGGTTTCAAGGAGCTAGCACAAACCGTGTTTGATTTAGAGTTTCAAACACATCTATCTATATAGCAGAAAACAGAGTGAAACCTAGAATTCAATGTGTTACAGGAAACGAACGCTTGAACCTAGAAGAGTGAAAATTGGGCAGCCAAGTGGGCTTAGTGAACTGATCATTACCACCAAGTATCATCAAGTATTGGTGAAAAAATGTTTGCTGAGATTTCAGAAAACTAGAAGTTTTTGGAAGCTTGGCAACCTCTTTCAAATTAAAGTGCTATTCGCCAGTCTCTGCATGGAGTACTTCAAAAGGAAACAAACCATAGAGATAGAACTTAGAACTACTTCATTTGGTCAAGTTTTAAGGAGCTAGCACAATCCGTGTTTGATTTAGAGTTTCAAACACAGCTATCTATGTAGGAGTAAACAGAGTGAAATCTAAAAATTCAAAGTGTTACTGGAAACGAATGCTTTAACCTAGATGAATAAAAATTGGGCAGCCAAGTGGGATCAGTGAACTGATCATTACCACCAAGTATCATCAAGATTTGGTGAAAAAATGTTTGCTGAGATTTCAGCAAACTAGTAGTTTTTTGGAAGCTTGGCAAACCCTTTCAAACGAAAAAGTTTTTCGCCAGTGTCTGCATGTGGTACTTCAAGAGGAAACAAACCATAGAGATAGAACTTAGATCTACTTCATTTGGTCAAGTTTCAAGGAGCTAGCACAAACCGTGTTTGATTTAGAGTTTCAAACAAATCTATCTATATAGCAGAAAACAGAGTGAAACCTAAAAATTCAAAGTGTTACTGGAAACGAACGGTTGAACCTAGAAGAGTGAAAATTGGGCAGCCAAGTGTGCTTAGTGAAGTGATCATTACCACCAAGTATCATCAAGATTTGTGAAAAAATGTTTGCTGAGATTTCAGCAAACTCGTAGTTTTTTGGAAGCTTGGCAACCCCTTTCAAATGAAAGTGCTTTTCGCCTGTCTCTGCATGGGGTCCTTCAAGAGGAAACAAACCATAGAGATAGAACTTAGAACTACTTCATTTTGTCAAGTTTCAAGGAGCTAGCACAAACCGTGTTGTATTTAGAGTTTCAAACACATCTATCTATATAGCAGAAAACAGAGTGAAACCTAAAAATTCAAAGTGTTACTGGAAACGAACGCTTGAACCTAGAAGAGTAAAAATTGGGCAGCCAAGTCGGATTAGTGAACTGATCATTACCACCAAGTATCATCAAGATTTGGTGAAAAAATATTTGCTGAGATTTCAGCAAACTCGTAGTTTTTTGGAAGCTTGGCAACGCCTTTCAAACGAAAGTGTTTTTCGCCAGTCTCTGCATGGGGTACTTCAAGAGGAAACAAACCATAGAGAGAGAACTTAGAACTACTTCATTTGGTCAAGTTTCAAGGAGCTAGCACAAACCGTGTTTGATTTAGAATTCCAAACACAGCTATCTATGTAGGAGAAAACAGAGTGAAACCTAAAATTTCAAACTGTTACTGGAAACGAATGCTTTAACCTAGAAAAATAAAAATTTGGCAGCCAAGTGGGACTAGTGAACTGATCATTACCACCAAGTATCATCAAGATTTGGTGAAAAAATGTTTGCTGAGATTTCAGCAAACTAGTAGTTTTTTGGAAGCTTGGCAACCCCTTTCAAACGAAACTGTTTTTCGCCATTCTCTGCATGGGGTACTTCAAGAGGAAACAAACCATAGAGATAGAACTTAGAACTACTTCATTTTTTCAGGTTTCCAGGAGCTAGCACAAACCGTGTTTGATTTAGAGTTTCAAACACATCTATCTATATAGCAAAAAACAGAGTGAAACCTAAAAATTCAAAGTGTTAGTGGAAACGAACGCTTGAACCTAGAAGAGTGAAAATTGGGCAGCCAAGTGGGCTTAGTGAACTGATCAATACCACCAAGTATCATCAAGATTTGGTGAAAAAATGTTTGCTGAGATTTCAGCAAACTAGTAGTTTTTTGGAAGCTTGGCAACCCCTTTCAAACGAAACTGTTTTTCGCCAGTCTCTGCACGGGGTATTTCAAGAGGAAACAAACCATATAGATAGAACATAGAACTACTTCATTTGGTCAAGTTTCAAGGAGCAAGCACAAACCGTGTTTGATTTAGAGTTTCAAACACATCTATCTATATAGCACAAAACAGAGTGAAACCTAAAAATTCAAAGTGTTACTGAAAACGAACGCTTGAAACTAGAAGAGTGTAAATTGGGCAGCCAAGTGGGCTTATTGAAGTGATCATTACCACCAAGTATCATCAAGATTTGGTGAAAAAATGTTTGCTGAGATTTCAGAAAACTAGTAGTTTTTTGGAAGCTTGGCAACCCCTTTCAAATGAAAGTGCTTTTCGCCAGTCTCTGCATGAGGTCCTTCAAGAGGAAACAAACCATAGAGATAGAACTTAGAACTACTTCATTTTGTCAAGTTTCAAGGAGCTAGCACAAACTTTGTTTGAATGAGAAATCCAAACACAGCTATCTATGTAGGAGAAAACAGAGTGAAACCTAAAAATTCAAACTGTTACTGGAAACGAATGTTCAACCTAGAAGAATAAAAATTGGGCAGCCAAGTGGGATTAGTGAACTGATCATTACCACCAAGTATCATCAAGATTTGGTGAAAAAATGTTTGCTGAGATTTCAGCAAACTAGTAGTTTTTTGGAAGCTTGGCAACCCCTTTCAAACGAAAGTGTTTTTCGCCAGTCTCTGCATGGGGCACTTCAAGAGGAAACAATCAATAAAGATAGAACTTAGAACTACTTTATTTGGGCAAGTTTCAAGGAGCTAGCACAAACCGTGTTTGATTTAGAGTTTCAAACACATCTATCTATATAGCAGAAAACAGAGTGAAACCTAAAATTCAAAGTGTTACTGGAAACGAATGCTTGTACCTAGAAGAGTGAAAATTGGGCAGCCAAGTGGGCTTAGTGAACTGATCATTACCACCAAGTATCATCAAGATTTGGTGAAAAAATGTTTGCTGTGATTTCAGCAAACTAGTAGTTTTTCTGGAAGCTTGGCAACCCCTTTCAAACGAAAGTGTTTTTCGCCAGTCTCTGCATGGGGTACTTCAAGAGGAAACAAACCATAGAGATAGAACTTAGAACTACTTCTTTTGATCAAGTTTCAAGGAGCTAGCACAAACCGAGTTTTATTTAGAATTCCAAACACAGCTATCTATGTAAAAGAAAACAGAGTGAAACCTAAAAATTCAAACTGTTATTGGAAATGAATGCTTCAACCTAGAAGAATAAAAATTGGGCAGCCAAGTGGGCTTAGTGAACTGATCATTACCACCAAGTATCATCAAGATTTGGTGAAAAAATGTTTGCTGAGATTTCAGCAAACTAGTAGTTTTTTGGAAGCTTGGCAACCCCTTTCAAACGAAACTGTTTTTCGCCATTCTCTGCATGGGGTACTTCAAGAGGAAACAAACCATAGAGATAGAACTTAGAACTACTTCATTTTTTCAGGTTTCCAGGAGCTAGCACAAACCGTGTTTGATTTAGAGTTTCAAACACATCTATCTTTATATAGCAAAAAACAGAGTGAAACCTAAAAATTCAAAGTGTTAGTGGAAACGAACGCTTGAACCTAGAAGAGTGAAAATTGGGCAGCCAAGTGGGCTTAGTGAACTGATCAATACCACCAAGTATCATCAAGATTTGGTGAAAAAATGTTTGCTGAGATTTCAGCAAACTAGTAGTTTTTTGGAAGCTTGGCAACCCCTTTCAAACGAAACTGTTTTTCGCCAGTCTCTGCATGGGGTATTTCAAGAGGAAACAAACCATATAGATAGAACATAGAACTACTTCATTTGGTCAAGTTTCAAGGAGCAAGCACAAACCGTGTTTGATTTAGAGTTTCAAACACATCTATCTATATAGCACAAAACAGAGTGAAACCTAAGAATTCAAAGTGTTACTGAAAACGAACGCTTGAACCTAGAAGAGTGAAAATTGGGCAGCCAAGTGGGCTTATTGAAGTGATCATTACCACCAAGTATCATCAAGATTTGGTGAAAAAATGTTTGCTGAGATTTCAACAAACTAGTAGTTTTTCTGAAGCTTGGCAACCCCTTTCAAACGAAAGGGTTTTTCGCCAGTCTCTGCATGGGGTCCTTCAAGAGGAAACAAACCATAGAGATAGAACTTAGAACTACTTCATTTTGTCAAGTTTCAAGGAGCTAGCACAAACTTTGTTTGAATGAGAAATCCAAACACAGATATCTATGTAGGAGAAAACAGTGTGAAACCTAAAAATTCAAACTGTTACTGGAAACGAATGTTCAACCTAGAAGAATAAAAATTGGGCAGCCAAGTGGGATTAGTGAACTGATCATTACCACCAAGTATCATCAAGATTTGGTGAAAAAATGTTTGCTGAGATTTCAGCAAACTAGTAGTTTTTTGGAAGCTTGGCAACCCCTTTCAAACGAAAGTGTTTTTCGCCAGTCTCTGCATGGGGCAATTCAAGAGGAAACAAACCATAGAGATAGAACTTAGAACTATTTCTTTTGATCAAGTTTCAAGGAGCTAGCACAAACCGAGTTTTATTTAGAATTCCAAACACAGCTATCTATGTAGTAAAAAACAGAGTAAAACCTAAAAGTTCAAACTGTTACTGGAAACGAATGTTTTCACCTAGAAGAATAAAAATAGGGCAGCCAAGTGGAATATTGAACTGATCATTACCACCAAGTATCATCAAGCTTTGGTGAAAAAATGTTTTCTGAGATTTCAGCAAACAAGTAGTTTTTTGGAAGCTTGGCAACCCCTTTCAAACGAAAGTGTTTTTCGCCAGTCTCTGCATGGGGTACTTCAAGAGGAAACAAACCATAGAGATAGAACTAAGAACTACTTCATATGGTCAAGTTTCAAGGAGCTAGCAAAAACCGTGTTTGATTTAGAGTTTCAAACACATCTATCTATATAGCAGAAAACAGAGTGAAACCTAAAATTCAAAGTGTTACTGGAAACGAACGCTTGTACCTAGAAGAGTGAAAATTGGGCAGCCAAGTGGGCTTAGTGAACTGATCATTACCACCAAGTATCATCAAGATTTGGTGAAAAAATGTTTGCTGTGATTTCAGCAAACTAGTAGTTTTTTGGAAGCTTGGCAACCCCTTTCAAACGAAAGTGTTTTTCGCCAGTCTCTGCATGGGGTACTTCAAGAGG